>NW_007727114.1:260100-310545 GCF_000696425.1 Galeopterus variegatus | reverse complement strand
CCCCCGGGGGATCCGACCCCGCGGCGGGAGCGCTGCTGCGCTCCCAAGCAGCACACTCTCCAGTGCACCACCGGGCCGGCCCCTGATAAAAATTCTTCATGCAAGACTAGTAATCCTCTCTACCAATAATATATGCTTACTTACTTTCTCTCTGAATAACTGTCTCTAAATAGGTCTGTAACTATTTAGTTCTATGCTACAGTGAGCCATGACTCACATACTGTTGTTGTCTAGAGAACTAAATTACACACATGCAGCTTTCTCTGTCATGCAGGAATTTTTTTTTTTCCTTTTTGTCTTTTTTCGTGTCCGGCAATGGATCGCAACCCTCAGTGTCGCGCCCGTACCGGACCGGGACCGGCAACGGGATCGCAACCCTCGGCGCTGCGCCCGCACCTCGCCCAGCCAGTGAGCGGGAACCGGTCTGTATGTGGGATCCGAACCCTCGGCGGGAGCACCGCCACACTCCCAAGCGGTGCACTGTAGCAGTGCGTCACCGGGCCGGCCCCATGCAGGAATTTTTAATTGTGATTATTAGTTTATCATGAGGTATTTATTTTAAATTATTTTATGATGAAGAGGAATAATCTATATTTGGGAAATGTATATATTTTTTACTGACAATGGTAGTTTTGAACTGTAGTGAATATGAAAATACAGTTTTAAACAGTATTTACTTATTATTGTCTCTCCACCAAATGGTAAGATAATGCACAAGCAGCACAGTGGATACAACTATTCTATTATTGAAAGATAATCAGGAGGAAAAAACCCTGCTCGCTGTAATGTAATAAAAGTGCTTCTTTAGAGTAAAAAGATACATAATTTCACAGCTGTTGGTAATAAGAAAGGATGCGTTCAGGATGCTCTCATCTAGACCCCTCCAAAGGAATAATTTTCAAAATAATGGTTAATATTTAGATTTTGAATGTTATGTATCTCCCATGATACTTCTGTAAAGAACACTATTTTATCCCCTCTTGCATTGCAGTGTACTTAATTATAGAATATGTTGCTCGCTTGGACCCGTTTAGCTGTTATAATCTTTATCCCACCATAAAATGAGCAAGTAGTACTTTCTTTCCATAAGCATTTGCTAATCCCTCTCTTTAGAATTACAAACAACTGAAATCAGTATCTTGGAAAAATTGCGTAAAATAAAATAGAGCAGCAGAGGAAATTAATACCTGTATTTTAAGCTTATTCTTTAACTTTATGGCTTAGCTTTGAAAAAAACAATGCACACTAAACAAGAACTGAAATACAGGATGGTCCTTGATAGTGCAGAGATCAGTACTTGGATGGTTCAACAAAATGAATCCCAGTTAAGATGACTTATGGTTTTTTCTTCCTATACTAGATATATTAAAAAGAAAAAAAAAACACCAGATAACTCACTGAAATTTCATTTTTTCTCACTCAATTTTTCTGCATCTTCAAAATTTTTTGGAACTTAACATTTAAACTTCACTTTTTTTTCCCTACAAATCTAAGAATTCAATTTAAACAAAAGGTTTCCTTTCATGCCGTTTTAGCTTCTCCCTTTCACTAAAAGTTTTATCTGATAAAAATTCTTTTTTTTTTTTCCTTTTTGTCTTTTTTACTGACCGGTAACGGGATCACAACCCTTGGTGTTGCGCCCACACCGCGCTCAGCCAGTGAGCGGGAACCGGTCTCCACATGGGATCTGAACCCTCGGCGGGAGCGCTGCTGCGCTCCCAAGCAGCACACTCTCCAGTGCACCACCGGGCCGGCCCCTGATAAAAATTCTTCATGCAAGACTAGTAATCCTCTCTACCAATAATATATGCTTACTTACTTTCTCTCTGAATAACTGTCTCTAAATAGGTCTGTAACTATTTAGTTCTATACTACAGTGAGCCATGACTCACATTACTGTTGTTGTCTAGAGAACTAAATTACACACATGCAGCTTTCTCTGTCATGCAGGAATTTTTAATTGTGATCATTAGTTTATCATGAGGTATTTATTTTAAATTATTTTGTGATGAAGAGGAATAATCTATATTTGGGAAATGTATATATTTTTTGCTGACAATGGTAGTTTTGAACTGTAGTGAATATGAAAATACAGTTTTAAACAGTATTTGCTAATAATATAGACTAAAGTGTGATTCTTATAGGGACGCACATTTCAATTATAGAGCACAAGCGATAACTTACCTCTCTTAAAAATAAAAGTAACAGTTTAAATATAAAACTGAATCAATACAATCCATTAACATAAAAGACACACTTTGAGATGTAAGGATTTTAGAAATTAAAGGTTGAAATTACAAGTATCTAAAATAAGATCATCATTGTAGTAAGTGTTGAGGAAGGTGGATCACTCTTAGCAAACTATGGCATTATAATTCCTGAATGAGAAATGGCATAAGCATATACGTCAGTAATTAACCAACTGTCATTTAAAAATAAAACTACTACTGATCTGTTCCTATTTAATTACCCTGAAGTGTGCATGCTTATTGGTTTCCAGGTTGTAAAAGATTCTTAATAGGGATGTTTTAATGATACTGACACCTATCAGGGAATAATGTTGTAAAGAATTGAGTGAGAATTTTAGAATGATTAGGTTTACCTGAACATGTTGATGAATCAATTTAATAAGTGTTCACTGAACATTTATGTTCTAGGTTCTATGAAAAAGACCATATAAGTAAAAGTCTCTATTCTCCAAGTGTTTCAAATTTGTAAGACATAAAACAAGGTCAATAATAAGAAAACATATGACTAGCTGCACAAATGAGCACCAGAGACAAAAAACTCAGAGATAACATGCACCATATGCACCTACTCACCCATCTATCTATTCAACATTTATACAGCAATAACCAGTTCTAGGTATATAAAGATAGATAATATCTGTCTATCATCCATCTATCTATCTATCTATCTATCTTTGGGTATACAAAGATAGATAAATTAAAGTTTAAATTATATTAGAAATAATCTGGGCTGGCCCGGTGGCACACTGCTACAGTGCGCCGCTTGGGAGCGCGGTGGCGCTCCCGCCGAGGGTTCGGATCCCACGTACAGACCGGCCGCTCACTGGCTGAGCGAGGTGCGGGCGCAACACCGAGGGTTGCGATCCGTTGCCGGTCACGAAAAAAAAGACAAAAAAGGAAAAAGAAAAAAAAGGAAAAAAAAAAGAAATAATCTAAGACATTTCTGTAAAGATGGTTGCTATGGTTTGAATGTCCCCTCCAAAGCTCATGTTGAAGCTTAATCCCCAATATGATATTTGAAAGATGGGACCTTTAAGAGGTGATTGGATCACTAGGGCTGTGCCCTCATGAAGAAATTAACCCAATCCATGGATTAATGGGTTATCACAGGAGTAGACTGGTGGCTTTCTAAGGAGAGGAAGAAAGCATGTTAATACACTCAGCCCTCTTGCCACATGATACCCTGTGCCACCTTGGGACTCTGCAGAGTCCCCACCAGGAAGAAGGCCCTCTCCAGATGCACCCCCTTGACCCTGAATTTCCAAGCCCACTAAAATGTAAGAAATAAAATCTATTCCTTTATAAATTACCCAGTTTCAGGTATTCAGTTATAAGTGACAGAAAACTAAGACAGATGGGGTTTAAGTTAGACTTCAAATTAAGTCTGAGATTTAAATGGACTTGAATTATGATTGGAATTGACATTTTGGTTTAATATAAATGAAGGAAAATCCCTGATGATACTGGTTATCTTTCACTTTAACATTCGTCCTATTATTCTCTGTACTTCTTCACTAACCCAAACTCCCATTGTGCTCCTCCTTTACAGAAACTTTTCATTATGCCTTCTTAGTACTCCTGATCTATGATAAACTCCTCCAGAATTTTAGTTTCTGCTCTGAATCCCCAGCACCTTGCTTTTATGGAAACCCGATTCTTCCCTGAGGATACATCATTCCCCGTAGACTTGTCATCCTTGTTATTGTCTCATACCCAACTACCTCAAGGTCAGTGTATTAGTTCATTTTTGTGTTGCTATAACAGAACACTTGTAACTGGGTAATTTATAAAGAAAAGAGGTTTATCTGGCTCACAATTCTGGGACAGCTGCATCTGGCACGGGCCTCAGGCTGCTTCTACTCATGGTGGAAAGCAGCAGGCAGCCGGCAGGTGCAAGGAGATCACATGGCGAGACAAACGAGAGGCAGGGAGAGAGGGGAGGTACTAGGGTCCTGTAGACAACCAGCTCTGGTGGGAACCATTAGAATGAACTCACTCACCACTCTCCCCCTCCCCACAGGGAGAGCATCAATCTATTCATGAGGGATCCGCCTCCATGACCCAAACACCTCCCAACACTGCCACACTGGGGATCAGACTTCAACATGAGCTTTGTGGAAACAAATACATTCAAACTATATTAGTCAGGAAGCAAAGTTCTCTGCTGATTTCTCAAACATTGCTCTTTTAAAACTCATGGAAAAAAGCAACTATTTTCCTTTAAAGCCCATGTCATCCTGGCCACATAGCTATTTTGTCCTCCTGGACATTTCATTTTCATTCCATGAATATATGTCCCCTTCCCTCTTTGAGGACAATGATCCTTGATTCAATCTTATTTTACACTTCAACTTCTGTCATCATCTTTTACGACTTCAGTGACCATATAGATAGCCCATCCAAGAACCTGACCTCTCTTATCCACTCCAGTGATTTCACTTTGTACTCCACCTCAGACGCCCACTCCCACCATCACACTCTGGACCCTTGTCATTCCACGTCACGTGAACTGAAAACATTCTTCTCTTCAACCATTGTCCCCTATCCTTCCACAACTGCTGCTGTACTACTCCTGTCACATGTCTTCCCTGACATCCTTGGGACTTTCAGTCCACTAATCTTCCTACTTCCCCCTGCCCATCAGCCCCTCTCAAGCATAATTTCTCTCTTTTTTATGCTTAGATTTCATGGTCCACCATTCAAATAAATCTCTTCCCTCTCTGTTCATCCCAGACACATAAACTAATGTCTCTCTCTTCAATTATCTCTCCTATATCTTACATTCCACATCTTTTTTGTCAGACCATTTGCATTCATATTTAAATGTGTCCATGTCTCTCCTAACCTCAAAAACATCCTCCCTAAACCCTTGTTTCCAAATACAGTCCTCTCTTTCTATTTTTACACCCAAACTTGGTTAAAAAGTTGCCTATATAATTGCCACTCCAGTTTGGATTCCAGCCCCTCCACCCCACCAAAATTAGCCCCTTTGAGGATACTCATGACCTCCATATCCTAAATCCAATGGACAATTTTCAATACTCAGATTATTGGTTCCATCAGCAGCATCTGATAAAGTCGACTATTCTTTTCTTCTTGAACATCATTCTTGGCTTTTGTAATACTTTATTGTCTTTCTTCCTATCTGAATCTTTCTTTCTCCAATTTTTAGATCTAGGAGTTCTAGATCTTCTCTTCTCACCCTTGAGACAATCTCATCCACTCCCATGTCTACTTCCAGAACTGCTATCTGTTCACACAGAAATATACTAAGGAACGAGATGTAGTAAAATAAAGACATCTAGGCACATATTAAGTGCCTTTTGTTATTAGAACTTAAGAAAACTGAAATTTTCCAATATGGCCTGTTCTTTCTCTCATCCCTTTGCTAGCTAGAAACTTATCTGTTTATTCATCCTGACCAAATAGTCCAGGATCCAAATACCCTGGCCTTTTCTGATGTGGGGGTATGAAGGCCTGGCTATCTCAGCCCAACTAGGGACAACTCTGAAGGTCTACTTTAGTTCCAAATTTCCCTGTGGGGCTGGCTGGAGCCATTGCTGTGCATGTGCTGCAGCTTGACTTCTCCCCTGCCCAATCCTGCTTCCTTCTCTCTTTTACAAGGACTCATCCCAAGAGCACTCCTTAATAAACATTCGGCACACTAAACTCCTTCTGAGTCTGCTTCCCAGGGAATCCAATCTGCAACACATATGTGCCTTGGATTCTTTCAAAAGAAGGCAACTCCATTAGTCAGTTTCCCTACTTCATCTGATTCTCTGTCACAGAGGTTCATAGACTTTTTAGTTAGAAGAGCAAATGTATCAGTCAGGCTAGGTTATGCTGTAGTAACAAAAAACTACAAGTTCTCAGCAGCTTAATACAAAAATGGCTTATGTTTTGCTTATACTACATATCTATTTTAGATTGGCAAGGGCTCAAAGATGAAAGAGGCTCCATTTCCACACATGCTTTCATAATAGCAGAGGTATTATTCTGGCTCTTAAATGTTATGAGCAGAAGATAAAAGCAAGTCACATGGCCACAACTAAGTTCAACAGGGTGGTAACACATGCTTCTTCTACAGGGAGGAGCAACAGGATGTATGTGAATGATAATAAAGACCACAAAAGCCTGTTCTTCTGGATACCAAACCTTCAGTTCCCTCGTTCTCCCACATGCTGAACACTCTACATGCTTCTTCTACAGGGAGGAGCAACAGGATGTAGGTGAATGATAATAAAGACCACTAAAGCCTGTTCTTCTGGATACCAAACCTTCAGTTCCCTCGTTCTCCCACATGCTGAACACTCTCATCCATCCCTAAGGAAAATAAACCAAAACTGCTATTTAGTCATAGTTTTGAGCTCAAAGTCAAGGATCTTTGGCTGTTGAATACTAGTGTCTAAATTAAGTCCAGATGTTGCTGTTAATCTGGAGAACCGAGAGCTAAAAAGATAAGTTGTCTGTCACACAAACATCCAACACACAGTTGAGAAACAGGGACAGGGCAACCAACATAAACATTTCCATTCGAGGACCACACCAAAGCAACCAATCTGTTTTGACTCTGAAATCACACTAAGTAGACATATGTCCTTCATTTCTCATTTTTTCCTGTCTCTCTTGCTCACACAGGAGAGCTGTACTTTTAGTCCCTTCTCCTAGAGCCACTTTGTCCAAGAGAAATGATTTGCTGGGTGCCACAATAATCCACTTGGAGATTTAACACTGCATGTATGGCCACACTCTTGATTTGGTCCTCGACACTGCTGAAGCCTTTGTAACTCAGTGTTCTCAGCTTTATCTTACATGGGTTAGAAATGACTCATTTGATTTCAACCCTGTAAGTTCTTAAATTTTGGGATTTTTTCTATTTCTTTTCACTCTTGCTTATAGACCTGCCATTTCCCCCGACCTCTTCTCTTTCTTATAATACTCAAATACAGTCAATAATTAACAAATTCATGTTATTGTTCTGTTTTTTCCACCTTTTTGCCTAGAGCTACAAACTCATGATTATATTAACTGCTATTCATGTTAGTGTGGGTGATAGCTTTATAAAAACACTTTATCACTGCATAACATGGATCACCATTCTTTCAGCTTCCAATTCAAGTTTCATGACTGCCTACTACTTGGCTCCAAGGTCATAAATACTTTGGGCATTTGATGTAGCAGCACCAATTTCTATATCAGAGTAAGTTTATTTATGCTGAGATAATCAACACAATTTTAATAGCCAGAGATTTAAAATCCTTCTACATGAAGAAGTGCTAAATATTTGTGAATAGTAATACAATTTACCACAATAAACACAGTACTCAGGTTTGTTTCTTTACAGACCTGAGATATTACTGAAAATTCCCAAGATTTTTATTGACTCACTAGCATGGATTTTAGTGGATATAGCATAGAATTAGGTGTTAGGTGCATGTTTGCTATATGTCTTTTAATGACACACCAGAATCATCAATATTTCTTTTGTTGATAATGAAATACATTTTATGGTACTTTTCATATTTTTTACTCATTTCATTAGGCATTTGGGGAGAAAATGTCTGAGGGATATTCAATACACCACCTTCCATTCCCTTCTCTGAAGCTGGTTTGCATATTAGAGAGCCAGATTTGGCTCACAAGCAATAGTTTGCCAATCCCAGTCAAGAGCAGTAATTCCCAAACATTAGAAAGTTGTTGAAAAGGTATTGGAGAGTGAGAAAACATGATAAATGTCCACCACGAAATGTCATACATTAAATACACAAAACTCACCTAAAATCCACCCATTTCTGTTCTTATCTAATTCCTTTTCCAACATATATCAGTAGAATCAGAGAATATCAGAGAGGTATAGGACCTTGGGGATCATTTAGTCTAATCCTCTCATTTTACTAATGAGAAATCTGATGCCCGAAATGACTAGATAATTTACCAGGTTTACACAGCTAGTTAGCAGAAAGAACTCATTCTTTCAAATCTTAGCATGATATATTTTCCATCATGCAATGATCAAGGAGGCATACCTCAAACTATATCCTTATCTTAATGTTAAACTTTAACACTCAGGAAAACACATTGTTTAGTCCTCAGAAAGTCATCTTGGTGACACTGGTCTTTTTTCTCTCAATGTATTGATTCAATAAGGTCCTGAAAAACTAACTATAAAACTAAATTTTATATGCAGAATTCTATTTTTCTATTATTATCCATGTAAATAAACTGTAAGCTTTAAATATGTTTTAATTGTAGTTTGTAAATTCTTTGGCTGGATTAAGACTTGCCAAAAGGCTAATATTCTTGCAACAACAAGAAATTATTTAAAAGCCACGAGAATAAATGTTTAATCATGAGTGCACCTCTTACACATACATTATTACATTTTAGAAAATTAGACAAACCCACTTAAGTAAACTGTAATCACAAGATTTCTCCATATGGCTAATAGTAAAACTTAAGCAAAGAAAACATTTACACTATACTATATAGAGAGGATATACATTCTATTGGTATATTTTTATGACAAGACAATTGATAGAATGATGAACGTTAATCTCATAATTGTGGTGTGCCAAGTTGTTTCTGGCACAGAAGCCAAAAACAAGCAATGAGATTTAGAGAAGGAGAAAGAAGGAGAGCAAGAGAGAGGAACAATAAAGTACAGTTACTGAATTTAGGAAGTGTGTCAATGCAGAGAAAAATTCTCCAAGAGCAGAAGATGGATAGTTTTATTCAGGTGTAAATTCTGTTGCAGAAGCTATTTATCTAGCTTTTCCTCTTGTGAACACTCTTCAGGAATTTACTGTACTGGTTGGCAAAAAAAAAAAAAAAAAAAAAAATTATAGAATCAATGACTATAAGCTGACTACAAGCTAACACCTATAATGTAGGTGCATATAGAAATTACTTAGTTTAACCAGAGATAAAACCATATTATTTTCTATCATGTAATTTTCTTTGTGAAATGAATACAATTAAAACAGAACTGGGAATAATTTGAAGTGAATAAAGTAATATAAAATACATACCTCTTGATGATACAGTCTTTCTCTTCTAATTTAAATCAGTTATTTCTATACAAGGATGTATTTTCCACAGAATGACTAGTGACCATTCAGACCAAATCATGAGAAAGTTTAAAAATCATATTAATAATTATAGAATACTCAATATTATGAAAAAAATTTTCCCCTTGAAATATTGCCTGTACTTTATTTTGTTCTCATCTTATAATCTATCTGATATCATTTTAAAAAGGCATTTCCTAAAAATATTTATTCTGAAAATTTATCAATTCTCCCAATAAAAATGAAATCTTATCCCACAAACTATGTGGATGGGTATATGATATTTACCATCATCTTCTTGTTTTTAAAGACGCTGACATCATCTAGTTAAAATGGTATGGATCGATTGTGAATGAAGGTCCTACAACATCAAATGCTGCCTAGGGTAGGTGCAATAAGACCCTAACCTTAGACAATGCTAACACATTTAAAAGCTTAAAAACGACCCTAAAATATTATACCTTTATTTAAAAATATAAATCTATTCTAAAATCTGTATATTCATATTATAAAAATGCTTTTTATTCAATATAACAGAGAGGAATAAATATAAATCATAATTTACACTTACAGCATATCACAGATTTTCTCATAATCTAAATAACTATGTGGCACGATGTACCTCCCTGGTTTAAATTAACAGTGCAGACATTTCTCTCCTGTGATTTGCAGTGCTTACGGGAATTTAGTTAAAAACATGGAGAGAGATTGATTTGTATGTGATTATAATCTGGAGGGAAAAAAAAGAGAGAATAGTTCAAAGTGCTAAGCTTAAGTGTTCTCTCAGAAAGCCTGAAAATCTCTGTTTAAAAAGGGGGGAAAGTAAAACAAGATATTCTTGAACCTTTAAAATAATTTCATGGCACTTTTGAAAAGATAACCAGTCATCACTTAGACATCAGTACATATTCTGTAAGAGCAAATAATTTCTGTTATTGCAAATAAGATATAGGGCTAGATAGTTCTTAATGAATCACCTATTTTTACCCTAGAAAGAAAACAATATATTCTACAGGGAGATGATATGATGTTATAATCAATCATTTATTAAATGTTCAACAAAAGAACAAACTTGTAAGACTCTGGGGTGGAACTCTGTGAAGGGTAAAATAAAATAAACAAAATAGACCATGTATCATTTTCAAGGGCAATTTTCATAGAAAAGAAAAAGTTATACCTACTTATCCAGGGTTTAGAAATTTTTATAAAGGTATGGTTACTACATAAACAATAGACCGAGAAAGTTGTTGGGTTGATTAAAGATTTTAAATATTGTATATATTATATACCATGAACATAAACTGTATTCAAGCCATTTGATGAGATACTCACAGAATGATTGTAAGAAGGTTCCAATATCACAGGTAATGACATTTTCCCTTGAAGATTCAATTTTGTTAAATAAAAAATCTTTTCCCCCACAATCTTTTCTTTTTTCATGCGATGTACACCATACAGTCTAAATCGAACTGCATAATTTCCAATCATCTCAGATTCAACATGATTAAATTTGAATGTTTCTGTGAACACAGGGCATGGTCCTCTCTGGATGCTGGTTTTTGCCCTCTGTTTCTTTATAGGTAGAAGAACAAGGTGTACTTGCCATGAGTTGCCACTTGTCCTATTATACGTTGGGATGTCTGTGACAGCTGTCACTGTTACCAGAAGCTTCTGTTCTTGTGAGTCATAGTCAAAAGTCACATCCAGTGTGCCATATTTAGCTTCTGGCTCAGGATCAAAAGGTTTAGGAAGCTGTGAAGATGATCCTTGAGCTGACATTTCCTAAGAAAAGCAAATTTAAATGTTTTCAGTTTTTAACTTTATTATTTAATCTAGAATGTAAATAAATACCTGATATTTCTTCAGGAGGAGGATGTGAAAACAATTTTCATTTGCTGCCACAAAAAAAGTAATAATAATTAACAGCCAACTACAATCAAAATCTGCTCTGCAGGGCCAGAGTAGTATAAGTGGTAAGTTAAACTCAAAAACTTATTATAATAAAAACACGTTTAGAATTTAATATCCACTATCATAATTTTGACAGAATTAAATATATGTTTTCTTAAATGGGAATTTAAAATAGATACTTTAATGTGTATCTGCTCTTTTTGTAGAAAGCTACTACATTTTACTTTCATTACATGCAATGCAATTGACAGTTCAATACTAGGCTAGAGAGAAAGAGAATATAAATAAAAGTATAATGCTATTGAAAAATTTGGTTCCATTCTCAGAGTTTGTCCTAAAATGATCTCATACATAATAGAGGGCAAACATATTTAGAGTTAAAAATCAATGGATGGGAAATATGGAAATATAAATACAAAAGCCCTCAAAATATTTGCAGCCAAATATTATTCTCTATAACATGGACCATATTTACTTCAATTTTTAACCAGAATTAAAAACAACATATTATTTTTAACACTAATTACTGTTGAAAATGGCAGAATACACATTGCAAAAGTTCAAGAAAGACTAAAACTGTACATTTTAATTATAAAATTAAAAGACATTGTACCCATTTCACCTATAATCATTTCAAATTCCTGCCAGTTTATTTGGAATATAATGGAGTTTTCAGCTAGTTACTGAGAATGCCAAACCCAGGTCTCTGACCTTTCAAATATACTACATTATCCCTTGAAGTATTTTAATAAATCTTAAATAATTTCCATTTTTAAATGTGAACCAATTTTATAATTTTCTAACTTTTATTTAGTTCCTACTGGAGCAGTGAATAGAACTGACCCTCAGTCTTTTCTTTCATTTACAAAAGAACTCTAGGAATTTTTAGCTACTCACTGACCACAAGAGCCTTCCTTACAACTTGTATGCCTATGTGACCCAGCTTTGGTCAACGGGAGGCAAACAGAAATTATGCGTGAAACATCCAGATCAGATTTATGTAAGAAATTACTTTTTCTCCACTCTCTGTCTCGCTCTTCCCACAAGCAGATACAGACACAGACAGGATGTGTGGGTCAGCTTGGATCATGTGGACTAAGACAGCACCCTAGGGGAGGGCAGGGTAACAAGAGAAGGAACTGGGCCCTTGAATGATACTGTAGAGCAAAGCCACCTTCTCACCCTGGACTATTGTTAATGAAAGAGAAGTAAGCTTCTGCACTTTTTAGCTACGGTATCTGGAGGGCCTTCTTGTTACAGCAGCTTAACATGTACCCTAACTATTGTACCTACTATGTGCCAGGCCCTATTATAACTGGAGGAAACTCCTCTTTCTGCAGAAGAAGACCAAAAAGACATGAGTATTTGACCTTATAAATCTTTATATGATAGTTGGTATAATGTATGGAAAAAAGATGACAAATGAAGAATATTTGGGGAGAGGGAACAAACTCTCATAGAAGAATTCAGTGGTTTTTTTGCAGTTTAAGTAAATCAGGGTAAACATATTCTTCTTACTCTGTTAAAAATTTACAGTTTAGAGCAAAATGTTTTAATATATTCCACTTCACAACTGGTAATTAAAGATTATTAATTATATGGATTTGGAATTTCAATAAAAAATTTTCTAAAATACTGTCATTACAGCTAAGATTTTCAGGCAATAAAAAAATTTATAAGGTCCTAAATAGCTAAATTTTGTTTCTCTTGGTGCCTTCCTGATTTTACTTCCTTTTTTTTCTGAGCATTCCAGCAATTCTTGTGAAACCCAGGGTTAAAAGGGTAGGACCTTTATAGATAAAAATTACTATTTGCAACCTGCAAATAGGCAATGAAAAAGCAATCCTTCCTTTCAAGGTGCCTGAATCAAAGTATTAAAAATCCTTTAGCTAGCAGCAGGTCACCAATAAAATCCATCCACTACTTGCCATGGAATTCTTTTAAATCCTATTTCAGTTCAATCATTCATGTGGATGGACTCTGAGATAGCTATAAACTGGGTTAAACCAAAAGGAAGTAAGAATTTTCTGTTTCATACATAATATCTATTACAGGAATGCAAAATAAACTTGAAAAAATGCAAGAGTGAATTTTATACTAGCATAGGCTGTCAGCGTTCCACAACTAAGTATTTATGTAATGTGTATTTGGTATATTGTTTGAATATATTCAACACTGCGTTAGAAGACACAAGAACAAGATGATGGAGGAAACTCAGAAGAAGGGTTAACAAAGATAGCAAGTTAGCAGCTTCTGAAATATGGGCAAAACTCACAGGATGTGTTAACTACAGATAGTGAGTAAGGAAACAGCTTGTGAGACATAGGGAGATTTCAAAAGATACATTAAATACAGATAGTAACTATGTTTATAACACATATGATATGCCAAAGGTAAATGAAATAAATACAATATACAATGGGACAAATCAGTGTTACCTATGGAAAGAGAGTGAAAGCCCAAGTCATGATCATGTTGCCTCTGGGCTTACAGCTTTGTCACCCATGTATTTCTACTTAAAAAATGCAGAAAAAACCTACAACTGTTTAGCAGGCTAATTGGCAAGTTTCAGCGGTGGCCAGGTGTACTTCTTCCTACATCTCTGCCATAAAACAAGTGTGTGCTGTTGGCTCCTGGTAGCCTTGTTCAAATCTCAACTCTGGCCCTTGTTACTCCATGATCACTGGAATGCTGATGGAACAAAGAGAGTGAGATAGGATGTATGTGCACAGCACAAACCAGGACTCACACAGTGTGGTCTTGCTACCTATACCTACTGGCATCTTATGCTAGGTGTGTTAACCTACCTCATCTTTCTCCTCTTACTTCTTGCTTTGCATTTGAAATAGACTAAAACACACACACATGTGCACGCACGAATGAAAGTGCATGTGTACACACGTGTAACCTGAGCATCTTAATTTGGTCTGAGTCCTCTGGGATAGACTGCCTGGTGGTGTACTTGGGGAGTACCACTGCATCAAAGTAATTTCCCACACAAAACTTTGTTTCAAGAGGGGCAATATAACACAGATGTTAAGAGCACTGTTTTTACAGTTAGACCTGGATTTGAATATAGTTCCACTATTTAAGAGCTGCTTCCTCTTGGGCAAACTGCTTAACTCTCCGAGTCTTAATGTTTTCATTTGTAAAACATAAATAATAACTTCTTGAAGATGTGGTTGGTAAAATTAAATGAACTGACTGCAGAAAGCTCATAGCAAAATTCCCAACACAACTGGTGATAGCTATTATTAATTCCATAATCCAGGCTTCAGTTAACTTGTTGGCTATCTATATAGTTAGAAAAACTACAAAATAACTGTCTCAAATTTGTTTAGGTGAAAATCATGAAATACTGATATATTAAACTTAAAATATCACTGTAGAATTTTCTTCTATGTTAGTTACTGTTGGGAAAATATAGGAAAAATGGTCAGGGCCCCTCAGATGTTCAGAATCTTGCCGAGCATTTGATGTAAATAGGCATATGTGCTCAGGTGTTCCTTGGTTATTGTCAGTGTAATTGCTCATGTGCACCCAGACGTCCTGGGTTATGGACTTAAGTATGAGTGGCTCTGATCCAAAGTGCCTTCCAGCCCTGGGATGCCTCCCCCCCGGGGGGGGGACATGGGGAGGCCACTACTGCTGCTGGAGGCTGCTGCTGCTAGTGCCCCCAGGACCCTCTGCAAGGCCACTGCCAGACCTGTAACCTACCAGACTTGTAAGCTGCTGCCGCTGACGAAGCTGAAGACTGAGCTCATGTCATCTGCCAACAGCTTCTGGAATCTTTCCCGATTACTTAACATGGACCTGTGTGTGAGGGGTCTGGGGACCCAGTCTGTACAATGGGTTTGGAGGGTCTGAGCCCTAGCTCTGCCGATATAAATGGAAACTTAGTATAACTAAAATAATAACTAGAATAATGAAACATCTTGGCTTTAGTTATGATTTGCCTTACTTTTCAGTTACTATAAACTAGAAATACTAAAAGAGTAGTAACAGATACAAAGTATTTTTTTAAATTATATAAGAAAAACCTAAAATTAAGGAAATTCTATCCATAGCTTAATTGTTCTGTGTATAGGGAAACTATTACCATTATTTAATTTTGGCAGCAAACCAGAAAATTCACCTGCTAAGAAGATGGACATATTATAGTATCACTGAATGAAATCTGGAACAAAAGTTGTAAAAACTTCCAATCTAAAACTTGAAAGTACATCCTAAAAATAAATACTAACTTATGAAAATCTCTATATTACCTTTATAATTTTTATCATTAGAGAAAGATTAAAACAAATCCTTTTTACAGCATGGCAATACTTCAAAACTGCAACACAATTATTTTTGTTGACATTTTCGCTCCAAAAAAGTAACTTAAAACTCAACCAACCACTCTGAACGCATGACATCATGAATTCAAATTTCATCAGTACAGCTGATCATTATCCCTTTCATATTCTATGATATGAAAATACAATAAAATATTTTGAAAGACTTGTGAAACATTGAGTAACCTCTCAACAGTAAAAAAAATAAAAGTAAAAAAATAATAAAAATGGGCTGGCTGGTTAGCTCAGTTGGTTAGAACATGGTGCTGATAACACCAAGGTCCAGTGTTCAATCCTTGCACTGTCCAGCCACCAAAAAAAAAAAAAAGAAAGAAAAAGAAAAAGAAATAGTAATCTCATGATGAAAGAAAAAGGTAAATAATTTCAGAATTGTTTAAGTGTTTAAAAAAACAATCCACAAACCATATTTAGCTACCCATCTTTTGTTGGGGGAGGGGAGAGTTGAAGACTACTTGGGACAGTCCTGATAAGTTTGTTGGATAAAGATTAGATTAAGAATGAAAAATGATACCACAAACAACAAAGGAATAAGATAGTGATAAAAGCAATTCTTTTTACCAAGAGGAGAAGCACCGGGTTATTATCCTTCACATAACATTCGTTTTCAAACGTCTATGTGTTTACTTACTTCAGGGCTCAGGACTGCCGTGCTGTCACTTGGAACATCTTCATATCCTTTGTTATGAAAACTTTCTATTTCATGACCTGTGCTTCCTTCACTTGGGCACTTGTTATATGAGCATCTTGGACTGTTGCTGCAGTGGGAAAATTCACATTTACTGTCCCCAATTTCTGAGGGTGTACAGGAGAGATGGGGAGAACCACTGTCATCCTGATATGGTGGTGGCTGCAGTTCATCCAGTGGGGGCGTTCTTCTCATCCTCTGAATGCAGTTTCCTGATAATGATTAAGAACCTGGTCACCGTTTTCAATTAACCTCAACATTCCATACAGTTTGTAATAATTGTAAATAACTTAAAAAACAAACTAGATTAAAAAATGTGTGGCAATATAACTATTAGATTTACTAATGAGTTTTTTTTTTCCCTAGCTCATCTGGTTCCCCACTCCTCTCCTCCTGCATAATAAGATTAGGAAAAATAAAGTCATGTACTGAGAGAGATCCTGTTATGTACCATAAAAATGGGAGAGTGATAAGTATTAGTTAAATCATTTATTTATTTAGTTCTTTCTCTCCAAACAATCCTGTGGCATACATACTTTATCTTTTCCCTTGATATCTGTGGTTTCTCTAGCCAAAGCAATAAAAATATGGTAGGTAAAGCAAACATAAAAACCTCATCTATTTTCTTCAGTTACTGAGATGAACTTAAACTATCATTCAACTCAGCAGCATCAGGACTGTTTTTCCACATCTATCCTGTAACCACAATTCTTAAATGAGGTGCACTGGGATTCAGGCCCAGTCCCTGTTTGCTAACCTCCATCAAGCAGCAAAGATTGACAGCTGCATTCTGTCTCTTCTTCATTACAAGGCACTCTCTATTCCATGCTACACCTGGGTCTGTATTCCTTCTAAAGTATGGGCCCACCCTTCTACAGTAGGCACCTGTGCCTTGAGCACTTAATGTGAAACCACATTTTCTTTGACTCTTAAACTACCCTTTTAATTTTTATCTCAAATGATTTATCTTAATTATTAAGAATAAACATCTGTGAACAGGATGGACGTAGGGGCAGTAGGGGAATAAGGAAACAGAGTCCAATATACAATTTAAGAATAGCTAAGACTCGGGCCGGCCCGGTGGCGCACTGGAGAGTGCGCCGCTTGGGAGTGCAGCGGCACTCCCACCGAGGTTTCGGATCCCATGTGGAGACCGGTTCCCGCTCACTGGCTGAGCGCGGTGCAGGCGCAACACCGAGGGTTGCGATCCCGTTGCCGGTCCCCGGTACGGGCACAACACCGAGGGTTGCGATCCCGTTACCGGTCAGTAAAAAAGACAAAAAGGACAAAAAAAAAGAATAGCTAAGACTCTAAATAAATCCCAAATGCAATATGAAATATTAAATCTAAACACTGCTCATTTTTTTCTATTAATGAACTGTGCATCTCCTTTCTCAAAAAGACCTTGAAAAAGGTAGTTTTTATTATAATTATTATGGGGTTCAGTTCATATTCAATAGTTCCTCTGTTCTTCTGAAGATAGAAAAACTTTACATAAAAACTACAAGCTTCATTTAAAAATTACCACAATACCTGATTCAAGTGAAAAATATTAATTTGCATGAACTTAGCACAAATTTACATATTTGCTCAGAAGCTCCATTTTGGAAAAAAAGAAAACTAAATGTTCTTACCTACTAACATTAGTTTATAAAACATAAACAAAGAATAAAAAGTTATTGAATTAATATAGTTACAGCTAAATTAAAGACAGATTAGAGACACATTGCAAGTGGTAACGAAAAAAACCACAAAATTCCAGAATAATAAAGAGACGAGTAGCTTAAAGCAACTGTCTAGTTTAATCCGTTTATGTGGGATAGGTAAATATGTGTGGCTGGCACAGCTGGTAGGCTGACTTCACCCCATCCATAACCTCTTCCTCTCCCAAGCATCACTCCAATCAGGGGGTGGCCAATGAGATCTAAGCAGAAGCTTTCAGAGTGGGGCTTTCAGAAAAGTTTTGTTTTCCCAATAAAAGCAGGCAGACTCAACTGGCATGTCCCTTTGTCCCATCGCCTTCCCCCTTAGTCCTGCTTTGAAGTTCACCAGCCATTTTGTGACCATGAAATAACAAGCATGAGAAGGAAAGCCAAGGATGCAGAAGTAGAAAAATGGAAAGAGTCTGGGCACCTGAAACATCTCTAAGAATCACTAAGGATCTATCTCCAAACTTCTTGATGACTGAAACAAATAAATAAACAAATCCTTGTTTAAAAAACCCTCCAAAACAAAACCTCATAACTGGATTTTCTATTGTTTCCAAATACATTCTCAACTAATACAGTTTATAAATCATTAAACCAAAATCTTCCTCTTTTAAAAATGCATATTGAATCAGCCACTGAATTAAATTAAATGGTAATTCCTGAATACTTACTGTAACATGAAGTCAATTAATTTCCCAGTGTAGTGGTTCTAGGAGTCAGCACACCGTCTTTACCTTTTTTCTTGGAAGAGAGGTGATTTTTCTTGGAAGTTATCTCAGCATATTGCCTCACAGATCTCACTGGACAGAACTGGGCCACATGTCTATTCCTAAACCCATTACTGGTAGGAGAAACGGGACTACCACAATTGGCTTAAATTAACCAGAAGCCATCAAAATTTGAAGCTGGGGATGGGGTCAGCTTCACTGTTCCTATCTATATGGAAAAGAATAGATGCCCGAACAATGCAGGGTCCAGGAATGAGGAAGAAAGAGAAAGGATGTTGGCTAGGAAACAAACATGATCCAGTCCTTACCATCCTCATCCTTCAATTTGGATATTCGATCTCAGTTTTCATCTTGATTAGATTTTTTTCTCTCTGTGGCTCTTTTTTTCCTAAGTAGCTATTGTAATAATCCTCCTCTGAACTTTCTTTTGATGTGATCAGCACATAGAATTTCTTTCTGGTAATAATGTTATACCTTATTTCCTTTGGTTTAACTTTTTGTATTAAATCCCTGCCTAGCTGCAAACAACCTACTGTATTTTCACAGCTGAGATCCAGTTACCGGGCTCTTATTTAGATCTAGTGTAACTCTTGCTCCAGAGACCAAGGCACAAGATATACAAAACAGGTTTGTAATATCTAAAGATGTTGAGTAGGCTCAATGGGTAAATCTCACTACTGTTTTCTAGATTTGAGAGAAACAATGCTAAAGCTGTGAATGGGAATATATACATCATTTTGGCTATATCATATCCTCAAAATTTCATCAATAGTAATACCATACTTTCATCTTTACATTTCACTTTACTTTTGCATTATACTTTGCAAAGTGAAGAACTAGCAAATATAAGTGGAATAAAAATTTCATTAAAAATGTGTGAGGATCTTATATGAGGATTTCTTCTTTTAAACTTTTTCAATAACCCCTTTTTATTCTAATTGACAACTACTTCATGTTATCTATACAGTGTAATAACTAAGAGTTGGCTTAAATATAACTAATATTAGAAAAAATCTAAGACAATTACCTTATAAAATAATACAATTTGTATTACTGTTGTTAAATTAACCTTAAGAAGAAATTTCTAGTGGGACTATCTAACACCAAAATGATGATGATGCTTTTCCATTCCTTTAGCTCTTGCTTTATTACCTAATTTCATATCCTTATTTTTATGGAAATGTTATGTCCATAAAAGGATTCAGGCACAGATATATTTTAAGCATTTTAATTTACCACTTGCATATTGCAAAGCACCTATAAAACAAGACAAAATATTTTCTTACCCTAGAAAAAATAGCACGCGTGCATGCATACACAGAATATGACCTGTAGCTCTTAACATTACATTTTAAGACAGTTGTGAGAATCACAGTTCTAAAAAATGGTGAATATTCAGCAACTGCAGAATTCACTTTTCTTTTCACGTGCTTGTTGAAATTTCCCAAAATTGATTACATGCTGGATAATAAATTAAAGCTCAACACATTTCACAAAATTGGAAGCATAAAGAGGATATTTTCTGACCACTGTGGAATTAGACCAGAAATCAGAAACAAAAATATAACTAGAAAATCTATACAAATCTAGGCAAAAATAACTGGAAATTAAAACATACTTCTAAATAACCCATGGATCAAAGAAATCACAATAGATATTAGAAAATATACTGAAGAGAATGACAATAAAAATAATCCATATAAATATTTATGGGATGAGATTAAAGCCGTGTTTAAAAGGAAATTTATAGGTCTAAGTGCATACAAGGATCTTCAAAAAGTTCATGGAAAGACTGTATTATCTCTTAGTCCAACTTTTCTGTGAACTTTTTGAAGTACCCTCATATATTGTGGGTTTGGGGGGCTTGAGTCTAAAAAACAATGATCTAAGCATTGAATTCAAGAAGTTAGAAAAAAACCCAGCTAATCAAACCCCCCAAAAGTAGGAGGGATGAAATAATAAAGGGCAGAAATTAAATTTTAAAAATGCATACAATAGAAAGCATCAGCAAACCAAAATAAAATTCATTGGAAACACTTATACAATTGACAAACTGATAATAGATACTAGTCAGAAAAATGGAGAGATGGCATAAATTATTAATATCAGGAATAAAAAGGAGGACATCATTTCAAATCCTGCAGACATTAAAATGACAGCGAGTTTTCCCTTTGCCCTTTCCTTTTTGAAAATTTCAGTCCTAAAGCTATGGAGTGGGGCAGAGGAAGGCAGGGGTCTGTGCTGGTGGTGGCAAAGGAAGCTGCAATGATTGCTCCACCCATCAGAGCCCAAGTGGGATGAAGAAGATGTCCACCTATGTGGGAAGCCCAGTGTGCTATTCTGGGACCCAAGTAAGATGAGAAGAGTGTCCATGTCCTTATGGGTGGGGGGAGGGGGGCAGCCCACATACACTGTCAGAACCCAAGATGGGAAAGAGGGCTTTCATCTCAGGGAGTGGCCAGAAGTTAAGTGTCAGAGCTCAAGCAGGGTACAGAGGACATGCACAAATGGGGCAGCCCTCCACAGTGTGCAAAAGGCCCAGTGAGGAGAGTCAGAGTCTCAGCAGAATAAAGAGACTTCCCTATGGAGGGGCAGCCAGGCCTGGGGCAACAGAGTCCAAGGAAAGTAAGGTGTGTGTCCACACTGAGGGCAGGGGGGAAGCCGACGAGCAGAATCAGAGCCTGAGAAGAATCGGAGCCATGGAGCTGAGTGAGTGGTGTGGGTTGTGTAGCCCAGGTAGGGTGAGGAGGGCATCCACCTGGTGAAGGAGACCCTGAGCATGAGCAGGGTGAGGTGTGCATCTGCATGGACAAGCAGCCTGACACAGGAAACTGGAGCATAAGAGGGATGGGGAGGGTGTCCTTGTTTGAGGGTGGCCTGGATTGTGATGTTAGAGCCCAAGTGGGTGAAGGCAGCTATGTGGAGGAATGGGGAGTCCTGGCCCATGATGTTAGAACTCAAGCAGGAAGCCAGAGCTTAGGTAGGGTGATGAGGACATCCAGTGTGGGGCAAGCTGGTCTGGGATGTCAGAGCCCATGCTAGGAAGGTCATGAAGACATCTGCAAGTGGGAAAGCCAGCATGGGATATCAGAATCTGAACAGAATGGGGGAGGCATGCATGCACAGAGATGGGGGCTTGTGTGCAGACTGATCCAACAACAAATATATTAAGGTTAATGGTAGCCAGGTCTCTCACTTTTGGAGAAGGGAGTTACAAATATGGAAAGGGAAAAAAACCAGAACAAACTCTGTGATGTTGGATCAGAATTAGAGACAAAAATGTAAACTCATAGTTTTAAAATACATGGATAGAAATAAATATAGTGTAAATGTGCATATAACATTTGTGTGCATATATTTACACACATGCCCGACCATACATATATATCCTAACTTTGTCCACTGAGAGGGTTTGGGGATAGCACTACCTCAAAAGCAGTGAGCATATCTAATGCCCAGATTTTGGCTTCTAAATCTATTCTCCACTAAAAGAAACTGGGCACCCTTGAAGAAATGGTTAATTTCAGTGCTAGGTCAGGCAAAGTATAAGACAAGCCTAGAAAAGCCTGTTGAATGGAAAATGAAAACATGTTCTAAAATTAATGGGACATGGGCCGGCCCAGTGGCGCACTGGAGAGTGCGCCGCTTGGGAGTGCGGCAGTGCTCCCGCCGAGGGTTCGGATCCCATGTGGAGACCAGTTCCCGCTCACTGGCTGAGCACGGTGCGGGCGCAACACCGAGGGTTGCAATCCCATTACTGGTCAGTAAAAAAGACAAAAAGGAAAAAGAAAAAAAGAAAAGCAAATTTATATATTTTGATCAGTGACTCTTAAACCTTTTTTGGGTCACGGAGCCCTCTGAGAATTAACTGTAAGCTATGAACTTTCTCCCTGGAAAAATGCACAGACAGACTTACACACATACACACACATTATACACACCTAATCCAGATACATTTTTGCATGCAACCCCCTGATTGGTCCACAGCCTCCAAGTTCAGAATTTCTACCCTAACTAATTCCTTTCAAAGAGGAAAGCTGAGTTACCCAGGTAGCGGAGGCCCAAAGAGTCCTCCATTAATCAGGCAAAACAACAGAATTTCAGAACCTGAAAATGAAGTAGAGATCTATGCTTCAAATATTTTCAAAGGTAAATTGTAGTTTTTTGCTTATTGGTAGTGGTGGAACTCCCTTTTCATATGAAATCTTCTGCAAAGCACCAAGACTTAAAACAGAAAAAAATTAAGCTATTCTAAATAAAATTAAATAAAATTAAATTAATGGGACATGTCAAAAGGACAAAGAAACCAGTTTGATGGGGCTCCCACTGACCAAATCCCACTAACAATTTGAACTTCAAAATAAAAAACTTTATGTAACCAATTATCAGTCATTGAAGAAAAGAAGAAACCATGAGTTCACATGGATATAAATACATATACAAATTAAAATAGTTTTGAGAAACAGGACACTGTTACAAAGTACGTTCCCTTCAAATACTTATTAAATTCCCAGTGGAGAAGCCTGGTAAATACTGCCTTAATGAAGAGATCCAAATGAACATTATGAGGTATGGGACAAATCAAAATTGTACACCAGCTGGTAAGATTCAACAAGAGAATATCTCCCACAAAAGAGACAGAATACCTCTACAAAATAACTCCACAACCTATCAAAACGTACCCAAGAGAAACAGAGAAATCATATAATCTTGTATTTATTACAGAAATTGAATTCATGTTTAAAAACCTCCCCTACAAAGAAAATTCCAGGCCCAGATGGCTTCACTGATAAATTTACTATTTAAGGAAGGAAAAAAGCCAATGAATTTTACATAAAATATTTTAGATGATATAAAAAACGGAATACTTCTTAAATTATTTTATGAGGCCAGCATAACCTTGACACCAAGACCTGAAAAAGTACCTTACAAGAAGAAAAAAAAAAGTATATGCCAATCCCTCTTATAAACACAGATACAAAAATTCTATTCAAAATATTAGGAAACCAAACCCAAAGTTATATAAACAGGGCACTAAATCACAACCAACTTGGGTTTATAACAGGAATGCAGAGTTATTCTATAAATGCAAGGTGGATTTAACACTAAAAAATTAATTCATCACATTGAGAGAATAAAGGTAAAAGGTAATACAATTGTAATAGATTTTTAAAAAGCATTTGATAAAATTCATTATCCATTGATGATAAAATTCATTATCCATTGATGATAAAATCTCTGAGCAAACTATAAATAGAAGGTAATTTCCTTTATTTCCTAAAGGGTATCTATGAAAGCCTACAGCAAACATCATATTTAATGGTGAAATGTTGAAAGTTTTACCTCTGAGATCGGGAATGAGACAAGGATGCCTGTTATCACCACTTCTATTCAACAATGTACTGGCGGTCCTAGCCAATGCAATAAGGCAAGAAAAAGAAGATATAAAATGATTGGAAAGAAAGAAATAAAACTGTCATTATTCTCAGGTGATGATCCTGATGCAGAAAATCCAAAGTAATTTAGAGATAATCTTCTAGAATTAGTAAGTAAATTTAGCAAGGTCACCAGATATGAGATACTAAAAAATCAATTGAATCTCTGCACACATGCAATGAGCAATTAGAAAATAAAATTTAAAAACAACTGCATATATAATAGCATCAGATAAAATCAACTACCTAAAAATAAATCTAAGAAATCACCTTCCCGTTTTTTTCCAGTTCTTGGGTTTATAATTAGAATATACAGTCTTAGCAATTGATGGAATCCAAACTTTGACTTTCTAAGCAGTGGCTATATGGTATAGTTTGAGTAGCCCTTATGTGAAATGTTTGGGACCAGAAGTGTTTCAGATTTTGAATTTTTTTTTGTACTTTGGAGTATTATATTTATAGAATACATACAGGTTGAGCATCCCTAATCTGAAAATCTGAATCCAAAATGCTCCAATGAGCATTTCTTTTGAGTATCAAGTCAGTGATCAAAAAGACTTGTATTTGGGGGCATTTCAGATTTTGGATTTTCACTTAAGGGATGCTCAACCTGTACAGGAAAAGACAGGTGAAAACTATTAGAGCTTCCTTTCTCTAGTAACAAAGAATCCCCAAGAAAAAGCAGAGATTATGCTACCATCAGAGACTTGAGAATTACAGGTCTGGTAAATGCCTTTACTAGTTTGTCCACTGCAAAAATTAATTGGCTTGAAAGATGATGGCAGATTGTCATAAACTTAATTAGAAGATGACTTCAACTGCAGTTGTCATTCTAAATGGAGATTCCTTATTGAGCAGTTACAATGGCCTTGGTATTTGATATGTAGCTTTAACCTAGCAAACGCTTTTTCCTTCATAACAATCCAGAGAGAACAAAAGTTAGAAGGTTGTTTTCAACTGGCAAGGACAGCAATATCTCTACTGTTACTCTTCAGGGATAAAAAGTATTCTTGTTCTATGGCACAATTTGCTCTGTAGAGACCTTGGATGACTCAACAATCCATACTACATCTCCTTGATCTTGCTGTGGATAACAGCAAGCTATAAGGACCAGGAGAGTAGAAGAGTTGAGATATGAAATGCTTTGGTAAGATATACACGTGAGACAGAATTGTGAACTAAATCTTATGAAAACATAGGGCTTGCCACCTCAACAGAGTTCCTGAGAATCCAGGGACATAATGGAATATTTCTTCCAAAGTCGGAGAGAATTTACTACCCCTTGTCTGTCTCCACTAAGGAGGAGACAAAAAGCTTGGCTGACCTCTTTACACTTTGGAAGCAGCACATTCCATATATAGCTCTGTTCTAACAAGGTAAACTAAAAAGCTATTAACTTTGAGCTGTGCCCAGAGCAAGGTAAGTCTCTCCAGATGGTTGAGCATACAGGGAAGGAAGCTCTACACTTGCCCTTTAAGACTCAGCAAACCAAATGGTGCTCAACCATCTGAAGTAGGTCATGATGCTAAAAGCTAACACTGGGAAACTCTGGTGGTTGAATTGAAGTGGAGACCTCGAGATTTTTTTTGTTCTTTGTACCTTCAGACATGTTTTATTAGAAAACAAAGTTAAGATTATTTTTGTACCATGACTTGAAACTTAAATCTTTGCTTGGTTTATTTTCTTGATGATTTGAAATAATCTGTAACTCAAGCCATCCTCCACATATAGCTACCAACTTTCTGCCAGTACAATCTTATTCAAAATACATCTATTTTCTACTGAAAATCAGTTCATTGCCTCTTGTTTCTTGACCTTTAGAGCTTTGAAACAAGCCATACTCCAGCAAATAAAGCGAAGTGTTTCTTTTTTGAGAAACAGCTCCTGGCCTACTATCAGTAACAAAGAGAGTCCAACTGGATGATCAAGGGACACCAGGTAGCAATATAATCCAGCCCATCCAGTAGGAAGTAGATGCATGTGACTACTTAGATATAAAGGTGGGGAGGCCCAGCTGTACTTCATCAGCAAGCAGAATTGGCATATACTGAATGAGGATCAAGCAGGCTCTGAAGGGACAGGTAGTTAACCTGCATCCACAGCCTCATGAGTACACTACGACTAGCTAAGGGTAAAAACATTATAACTAGTGATATGCCAAAACAAACAGAAGCGTAATGCTCCAGTATTACAGTCCTTTTTAGAGGTGGCCCTGAAAGACTACAGAGAAGGAAAATCTCAGTGGACAGAATTCCTAGCAGTCCACTTGGTTTTCAACTTTTCTTACAGTAAGACTTGGTCTCAATTACTGGGTAACTGAATGTAAGGACTTGGGAGGAGAAACACTGAAGGACTGGTGTTACCTAGAATGGCTCTAGGGCTTGAAAATATTTATAACCCCAATAAAATTTAAAACACAAATATGCACCAAATATTGTGGTTTCTAAAATTTAACTCCCTGTATTACAAGTCCAATTCTTTCTCATATTGAAAAAGTTTTTAAAATTTTATGAATACATTTACTATACACTATACTTCGTTTTACTCCTTAGATTGAATTCCTGTGTTGTCAAATAGCAATTGAAAATCCTAACATTTAACATTAACTTTTCTATTTACTCTAGGAATAACATCAGAGTTTCCACAATTGAGCTCAGCATGACTTCTATCCAAATGAATCTCTAATCCCTATCTTTATTAATATTAATCTTTAATCCAGATGTTTCACTATCCAGATGTTTCACTATCACGTATTTACCAGGTTCAAATTCCAACTCTCTACAAGCTACAGTATTATTATGACTTGTTTATTGCGTTTTGTGAAAGTGCTTTGGAACTAGGTCTTTTGTATTTAGGTCAATATCTTTAGCTACTTCATGATGTTCACGAGGCCAAGGCCTTATGTTCATCTCTTCAGTTGTGCTCATTCTATATCATATTAAAAACTACATCCTTAACTATATCCAGAAACAGATTGACCTTGCTCAGGTTCTGGGGGCAAAATATTTTGTTCTTCTTATGTAATATAGTTCTACACAGCCAATTCTATAAGATTTAAATGTCTACACATCTCTTTCAGGACAATATCCTAAATGATTTTTAGCATTCTCTAAAAAAAGCCTCAGTAATCTAGCCCTTGCTCCGGCTGCATCTCTCTGCCTTCTCCCTTCCCAAGACCTATTCACCCCTCAATCCAGTCCTCAATCCAGTCCTGGCTGTATACTAGCAATTTCCTCAATGTGCCATGCTTCTTTGTGCTGCCTTTGGTACATGCTCCTCCCTCACCCTGGGATATCCTTCACCTCCTCCTCCCTTTCACTTACGTAATTTCACATATTGTCCTGTAAGCATCAGCTTAGCTTTTATCTCTTTGAAAAATCTCAACATTCACTCTCTCCTATCCTTCCTGGTTGCATTTGTCACCCATCCCCAAACATACCTACCCTCTCCTCAAACACACACACTTATGCATGCACATTGGGCTAAGTGTTCCTAAAAATTTCTACAGCACACTTTGCTTCTATCATTTACAATGCATTGCAATTATTTGTTCAGATTTATATCTGTGAGCTCCCTGAAAGAGCAGGCACTGTTTATTTTATCATTGTACCTGTAGTGCCTAGCAACATGCTTGAAACACAGTTGCTAAAACACAATTACTAAAATCCTTTGTTGAATAAAGGGCAAAATAATTATTGCAGAGTTATTGCTTCTATGTGACCCAACCATGACTGCCAGCACTGTGAAACGTCTGTACTTTCTAACTGAAGGAAGTAAAAGAAGAGAGAATATTGAGAGATGCTACTAACTGCCCAAAGTTTTAGAACCCTTCTAATTAAAATGTTACAGAAATACCACGATGTGGGAAAAATAAAAAGAAAATCATTACTTTTAAAATTTCCAAAAACAAATATGAAAAGTCTAGTTAAAATAATCTGAGTAGATGATAATATAAATCCAAATTATAAATTTTAAAGTTATGAATCTGAAAGTGATTTAGGATTTCTTTCTGGGCATTCTGAAGGGTGTTTTATCCACATAATTGCCTAAATAATTAAATGGGATGACATACAGAAAATGCCTACTAGTGTTCCTGATAAAAGGCTGATTTGGTTACAAATATACAGAACAGATAGTTCAAATTCATTGTTATAAATTCACTGAATTATCCTACATAATAGAAATTTTTGAGGACAAAATAAAAAAAAGATTAGTATTTCTCATAAAAACTCACAAAAACCAAACTAGACAAATCTAAGGTTAAGTTTAACTATAAATATTTTATCCCCTTTAAAATAATAGGACAACTCAATATCAACAGTGATCAGTAGGATTTCTTCCTTGTACTTTGCTCAACTATAATGAAACCATAAGACTCTTGATAAATTCCTTGTTGAATATTGGAGGGAAATTCAATGTAAAATTACAATGTTAATTTCAATCAATATTTCTGCTTATATTTTATCTTTGTGCTTAGTAGCACTTAATTTTACACTGCAGAAAATGCAATAAATAGTTAAAAATAATATCAAAGAATTCTGTTTTTGTCCAAGAGGGAGAAACGTATTGATTAGCCCTCCGGCTAAAAACCATAAAACCAGACAGAATATATGAAGCAACTGTTTTCAGGCACTGAATAATCAACATGCAGCGTGAGAAGGGAATTGACCAGTTCTCTGCTTCGGAACAATATCCTGACTACAGCCCCGAGAACTCAAGTCTGAACAGGACAGCAATGTGAGAGGACAGAGATAAGGGTTTGAGGCACTTGAAGTGGCTGGAAACTGTGAGGCAGGGCATTGAAAAAGGAGAGAGCTGTACAACGAAGGGGGCCCCAGAAGTCTGTGTGGAGAACCCCCATGAGCTCGTGCCCAAGAGCTAGCTGTACATGCACAGAGACAGACCACTATGACTTACCAGACAGCTGCTGTTAGGAAATGAGAGCAAAATGGGAATACTGAAGGCAGTCAGTGCTGGGGGAAGACAGAGTTCCTTCCTGTGATACAGCGTGCCAATGAATGAGGTCCTCTACTTCAAAAATCTACTTTATTGAGGTATAATTTATAGATAGTAAAATGCCCCCACTTCGGTGTATGCAGTTGGGTAACCACCACCACAATGGAGATATAGAACTTTTCTATCCCTCTAAAAGTTCCTCCTTGTCCCTTTGTCTCCCACAAGTCCCCCAGGCCAACCCCTAATCTGCTTTCTTTTCCTATAGTTATGCCTCTTCCAGAATTTCATATAAATGGAACCATACATTATATGGTCCTTTGTGTCTGGCATCTTTCACTTTGTGTAAATGACGTTGCGATTTAACTATGTTGTTGTATGTATCATAGTTAGTAGCTTTTTATTGTTACAGACTATTCCACAGTAGAGATACCACCACACATATAATTCAAACTTTTTCCAAATGACTATGCCATTTTGTACTCAAACCACCAGTGTATGAGGTGCATCTGTTCTACATCTTCACCAATATTCGGTACTCCCAGTCTGTTAAATTTTAATCATTCCAGTGGGTGCACAGTGATATCTCATAGTGGTTTTAGACTGCATTTTCCTAAATGATTTGAGCATCTTTTTATGTGTTTATTGGACATTCATATTCACTGGTGAAGCAAGCATCTGTCCAACTCTTGCACATTTAAAAAGCAAGTTGCTTGCATCTTATTCTCTTATTAGTAAGAGTTATTTATGTAATTTGGATGCAGGTCCTTTATAAAACATACATTTTTCAAATATTTTCTTACAGTTTGTGAATCACCTTTTCATTTTCTTAATTATTTTTTGGAGAACAAAAGTTTTTATTTTAATGTAGTCATCAAATTTTCTTTTATCATTCATGCCCTTTGTATACTATTTAAGAAATCTTTTTCACAAAGATTCTCTGTGTTTTCTCCTAGTAATTAGATAAGTTTTGTCTTTTACATTTAGGTGTACAATCCATCTGGAATTGATTTTTGTGCACGGTGTGAGCTAAGGCTTTAGACTCATTTTTCCATATGGGAATCCAGTTGTTTCAGCACCACTTGTTGAAAGAGTACTTCTTCCTCATCAAATTACCTGAGCACCTTCTGGAAAAGACCTGTCATATATACATAGGTTTGTTCTCTAGACTTTCTCTTCTGTTTCACTGATTTATATGTCTAGCCTTATACCAATAATACACTTTTTGATTTCTGAAGCTTTACACTAATTCTTGAAATCAGGAGTGTAAGTCCTTTAATTTTGTTCTTTTTCAAAATTTTTTGACTTTTCTATGCCTTTTTTTAATAGACTTTATTTTTTAGAGCAGTTTTAGTTCACAGCAAAACTGAGCAGAATGTACAGAGATTTTCCATATTACCTCCTGCCCTCACACCTGCACAGCCTCCCCACCCCTCACCACTCTCCGCCAGAGTGGTACATTTGTTACAAGTGATCAACCTATACTGACATCATTATCACCCACAGTCCATAGCTCACATTAGATTCACTGTTTTTGTACATTCTATGGGTTTGGAAAATGTGTGATAACATGCATTCGCTATTACAGTACTACACAGATTAGTTTCACTGCCTTAAGAATTCTCTGTGCTCTCCTATTAATCCCTCCCTCACCCCTAACCCCTGGAATTCACTGATCTTTTTATTGTCTCCATAGTTTTGCCTTTTCCAGAATGTCATTTAGTTGAAATTATACAGTATGTAGCCTTTTCAGATTGGCTTCTTTCACTTGCTAATATGCTTTTTAAGTTTCCTTCCTTTGTCTTTTCATGGCTTGGTAGCTCATTTCTTTTTTGTGAATAATATTTCATTGTCTGGATGTACCACAGTTTATTTATCCATTCTCTATTGAAGGACATCTTGGTTGCTTTTAAGTTTTGGCATTGTGAGAAAAGCTGTTATAAACATCCATGTGTAGGTTTTTGTGTGGACATAAATTTTCAACTTCTTTAGTTAACCAAAGTGTGATTACTGGATTGCATGGTAAGAGTATATTTAGTTTTGTAAGAAACTGCCAAACTGTTCTCCAAAGTGGCTGTACCATTCCGCATTCCCACCAGCAATGAATGAGAGAGTTCCTGTTGCTCTATATCCTTGTCAGCATTTGGTATCGTCAGTGTTCTGGATTCTGGCCATTCTAATTGGTGTGTAGTATTCTATGCCCTTTTCATTTCAATAAAAAATTTAGCTTGTCAAATGCTACAAAAAAAAAAAGGATGCTGGGATTTTTACTAGAATCATATTCAATCTATAGATCAATATGGGGAGAACAGACATCTTAATAATAGTGAGTCTTCCAATTAATAAACATGGGGTATGACTATACTTACGTCTTATTTCAATCCTCTCAGTGTTTTATGGTTTTCAGTACAAAGGTCTTGCTTATTATTTTTATTCCTAAGAATTTTGTTTTATGTTTCTACTATAAATGGTATAGTTTTAAAAATTGTATTTTATAATTGTTTTTGCTGGTATATAGAAATATAAACCATTTTTAGCACTGACCTAGTGTTTTTAATGTCTTCTTGATAAACTGACCCTTACATTATGAAAATGTGTCTCTTTATCTCTGGTAATATTCCTTGTTCTGAAGTCTTCCTTGTCTGATATTAATACAGTCATCTCAGCTTTGTTTGAGTCTGTGTTTGCATGGTACATCTTTTCTTCAATTCCTTTACTTTTAAGTTATCTATGCCTTTATATTTATATTAGCTTTATTGTAGACAATATACACTTAAATCCTGCTTTTATATGCAGACTTGTTTTTTGAAATCCCATCTGAATTGGTATATTTAAACCATTTACATATACTGCAATTATCTGTATCAGGATGGACAAACTTTCTGTAATAGACCACATAGTAAATACTTCAGGCTTTGTGGGCCAGACCTTCTGTCTACCACATATTTTGTGTGTGTGTGTATGTATGTTTTTTACAATACTTTAAGAGTGTAAAAATCTGGTATATACATACAATGGAATATTATTGAGCAATACAAAGAAATAAAATCCTGATGCATGCTACAATGTAGATGAATCTTGAGGACATTATCCTAAATGAAATAAGCCAGGCACAAAAGGACAAATACTGTATGATGCCACTTATATGAGGTACCTAGAGTAGTCAAATTTATAGAGACAAAAAATAGAATGCTGAGGACAAGGGTTTGGCAGCAGTGGGAAACGGGCAGTTATTGTTTAATAGGTACAGAGTTTTAGATTGGGAAGATGAAAAAATATGTATAATGCTGATGGTTACACAATAATGTCAATTTACTTAATGCACTGCATTATACACTTCAAATGGTTGAAATAGTAAATTTTGTTATGTATATTTTACCACTATAAAAAAATGTAAAAATCATTCGTAGCTCATAAGCCATACAAGAACACACTGTGGGCCCAATATGGCTTTATGGGCAGTAGTTGGCAGACACCTGATCTATATGATTGCATGTAAATCTGCCCTATTGTTATTTGTCTCATCTGCTCTTCTTTCATTTTTCTTCTTTTTCTGCCTTCTTTTGGATTAAGTATTTTTATGATTCCATTTTCTCTTCACTGTTAGATTACTGGCCATAGTTTTATTTTATTTTTCCAATGGTTATCTTAGGATTTACTATATATTTAATTTATCACGGTCTACCTTCAAATAATTTCATCTATAATACAAAAATCTTAGAATAATTTCTCTCCCATCCATTGTGCTAGTGTCATATATTTTTACTTCTATATATTTTATAAATTCCATGATATACTGTCATTATTTTGAGAAAAAGTGTCTTTTATATTTTATGTAGATCCAAATTTCCATGTTATCATTTCCCTTCTGCCTGTAAACTTCATTTTTAACATTTATTGTAATTCAGATCTGCTGGCAACAAATTCCTTTATGCCTTGTTTGCTAGAAGAAGTCTTTGCCTTTTTTTAAAATTTATTTTTATTTTTATTTTTGGGGGGCAGCTGGCTTGTATGGGGATCCAAACCCTTGACTTTCATGTTACCAGCACCATGCTCTAACCAAGTGAGCTAACTAGCCAGCCTTGCTTTTATTTTTGAAAGACATTTTGGCTGGGTATAGAATTCTAAATTGACAGCTTTTTTTATTTTCCTTTCAGCAATTTAAAGATGTTATCCTATTGCCTTGTGGCTTTTATAGTTCCAGACAAGAAGTCTGCTATCATTCTTATCTTTGTTCATCTAGAAATAATTTTTCATTTTTCTTCTGCCTACTTTTATAGTTTTTCTCTGTCACTTTTTTTTTCTTCTTTCAGAAAGCTGATGTGCCCTGGTATAGTTTCCTTTATGCTATTCTACTTAAGTCTTGTTGAGCTTTTTGGATCTGTAGGTTTGTTGTTCTCCTCAAATTTGGAGAACTCCCAATAACTACATTTTCAAACACTTATATGGCTCCATTCCTCCCTTACCTCTTACACATATTAGCACACTTATTATCCCACAGATCACTGAGCCTCTATTTCATTTTCAGTCTTTATTCTCTCTGTGCTCTACTTTAGATTGAATCTATTGCTATGTTAAGATCACCGATCTTTAATTCTTCTGTATCTATCTGCTATTCATTCCAGAGTGTTTTTCATTTTAGGTACTGCCTGTTTCATGTCTAGAAGTTCCATTTGTGTCTTTTTTATGTCTTCCATTTCTTTTCTCATTATGTTCATAATTGTGTTTACATCCTTGAACATATGTATATTTATATGAGTTGTTTTAAGATCCCTGTTTGCTAATTCCACCATTTCTGTTATTTCTGCTTATACTGATTGTCACCTCCCTCCCCACAATTCCTAGTTATGAGTCCTAGTTTCTGGCTTCATTGCATGCCTGGTAATTTTTAATGAGATGCTGGGCATTTTGAATCTTACATTGTAGAGTGGTAGATTTTGTTGTATTCCACTAAAGAGTGTTTAACTTTGTTCTGGCATTCAGTTACATTTCTTGATGATCATTTAACCTTTTTGAGGATTTCCTTTAAGCCTTATTAAAGTGAGTCCAGAGCAGCCTTAACTTTCATTTAGCCCCCCTACTAAAGTATGATCCTTCTGCAGACTCTACCCAGTGTGTGATGTATTACAAGGTCTCTCTGATTTGGGTGGTGGGAACATAAATCATTTTCACCTCTACATAGGTTCTGGGAGCTGTTCTGCCTAATACTTTCTGGAAGTTCCTTTCCCAGTCTTGGGTAATTTTCTCACATGCACAGATCAGAATGTAGCCAACAACATGAGGGAACCATTTTGAAGACCTTTGGATTACCTTGTGTAGATAATCTCCAGAATTCTGCCCCACAAACTCTAACCACCTTTGTCTCCCTGAAATTCAACCATTGTCTTCCCAACTTAGGAGACTGCCAGATTTTGATGTGGTTTCCTCTCTTTGCAGTGCAGCCTCCTGGCAATAAATAGAAATAAGCTACATCATGCATTCTCAACCTGGGCAATAAGCTGAGTCTTCACAGGCATTACTTCTTTGTTTGCCTACTCTCATGGATCACGGTCCTGCCCTGCCCGCTGTCCAGTGTCTGAAAACAATTGTTTCTTACGTTTTTTTTCTGGTGTTCTAATTATGTACAGCAGTAAAGCAAGTCCTGAACTGAAGTAGAAATTCCAAGTCTCCTAATTTTAAACAAAATAGAAATAAGCTACATCATGCATTCTCAACTTGGGCAATGTCACCCTCAAGGGGGCTAAAATTGGTTCTTGGGCTGAGAGCCAAAAAATATTCACTATTACAATGTTTTGTAGCCCACCAAAACTTAGCCCTTACCCAGCAAAATATTATTTCTTAGAATTTTTCTTCTCTTGCTAAATAGAAATTAAATTAAGATTAATTTAATTGATTTCTTTAAATTAAATTAAAACTGTCTCGATAGAGGGGTGATAATGAATAAGATTGAGAAACATTGATTTAGATAGTTTTACAAGTCATCCTACTCAGGCTAAAAAAATTACCAGTGGCGGGGAGGGGGTAGAAATGTTATAATCCTACAGCTTTAAAAGGTTCATACATGTATCATATACATATTACACAGAGATAGTCAATGAAAAATTTTTTTTCTTATATTCTATTCAACTGTTTGATATTTCCAGAGTACACACTGGGAAATGTGTTTTCACATCTTTTTTCTTCGATTTACACTCTAGACCAGTGCATTTCAAATTCTTGAACCAGAATCCACACAATAAATACATTTTAAATTATGGGGAAGAAGTGTCATTTAATAATACCCTTACTATGTGCAATTACTACTTGTTTTATAATCAATACGATTTTTTTAAAGTTTGTCAAAAAACCACTGAATTGGTTTCATGACCCATAAGCAAACACTATACCAGACTTGTCAGACTATTTACAGTTTCCTGAAATTGATGTATATTTTCACACCCCAATGATACTGAACATGGTGTTTGCTATAATGTCCTCTGTTCCCAATGTCCAAGACTCCTGTTCTAGCATAAAACCCTTTTCCAGTTTAACAATCCCTTCCTTTGTGCCAACATTCTGTATCTAGTTTCCACAGCACTTAGTACACTATGTAACTTTGTTTAAAATTTTTTCTGCAAAATCATATTGAGATACCACTCCATATCCATTTGACTACCTACAATAAAAAATATGGACAACAGTAAGTACTGGCAAGGTGTGGAAACCTGGAACCTTTATACATTGCTGAAGGGAACGTACAGTGATAAATACACTTTGAAGAACAGTTTGGCAGCTTCTCAAAATTCTAAACATAAAGTTATAAATGACCCAGCGATTCCATTCCTCCATTTGTATCTACTCAAGATACATCAATACTTTTATCTGAGTGTTTGTTTTTATGCCAGTACCATACTGTTTTGATTACAATAGCTTTGTAATATATTTTGAAGTCAAGTAGTGTCATGCCTCCAGCTTTATTTTTTTTTGCTTGGTACTGCTTAGGCTATTTGAGGTCTTTTGTTGTTCCATATGAATGTTAGGATTGCCTTTTCTATTTCTGTAAAGAATGTCATTGGTATTTTAATGGAGACTGTGTTGAATCTGTAGATTTCTTTGCATAGAACAGACATTTTCATGATATTAATTCTTCCCATCCAGGAGCATGGAATGACTTTCTACTTTTTTGTGTGTCCTCTTTAATTTCTTTCAGTGGTGTTTTGTAGTTCTTATTGTAAAGATCTTTCACCTCCTTGGTTAAATTGATACATAGGTATTTTATTTATTTTGGGGGGTGACTATTGCAGATAAATGAAACAGAATAGAAAACCTGGGAATCAACCCACATACTTATAGCCAACTGATCTTTGACAAAAGCAACAAGAACATATATTGGGGAAAAGATTGCCTCTTCAATAAATGGTGCAGGGAAAACTGGACATCCATATGCAGAAAAATTAAACTGGACCTGTACCTCTCAATGTATACTAAAATCAACTCAAAATGAATTAAAGACTTAAATAAAAGACCTGAAACCATAAGATTACTAAAGGAAAAAATAGGGGAAACACCTCAGGAAGCAGGACTGGGCCTAGACTTTATAAATGAGACCCCAAAAGCACAAGCATCAAAAGAAAAAATAAACAAATGGGATTATATCAAACTGAAAATCTTCTGCACAGCAAAGGAAACAGTTAACAGAGTGGAAAGACAACATACAGAATGGGAGAAAATATTTGCAAACTATATATCCAGAATATGCAAAGAACTCAAACAACTATATAGTAAAAAAAACAAATAATACAATTAAAAAATGAACTGAATAGACATTTTTCAAAGGAAAACATACAAATGGCCAACAGGTACATGAAAAAATGCTCAGCATCACCAGTCATCAGAGAAATGCAAATCAAAACCACATTGAGATATCATCTCACCCCAGGCAGACTGGCCATTATTAAAAAGACCAAGAATAACAAATGCCAGCGAGGATGTGGAGAAAGGGGAATTCTTCTACACTGTTGTTGGTACTTTAAATTAGCACAGCCATTATGAAAAGCAGTATGGAGTTTTCTCAATCAACTACAGATAAGAACTACCATATGATCCAGCAATCCCACTACTGGGTATGTAACCAAAGGAATGGAAATCATCATGTTGCAAGGGATACTTGACTCCCATGTTCACTGCAGCTCTATTTACAATAGCCAAGATATGGAACCAACCTAAGTGTACACTGATAGACGACTGGATAAAGAAAATGTGGTACATATACGCAATGGAACAGTACCATAAGAAAGAATGAAATTCTGCCATTTGCAGCAACATGGATGAATCTAGAGAAAATTATGTTAAGTGAAATAGACCAAAGAAAGAGAAGTACCATGTGTTCTCACTCATAACTGTCTGCTAGGAAGGAAGGAAGGAAGGCTGGGAAGGAAGGAAGGAGGGAGGGAAAGAAAGAAAAGACCACAACAATATGCTGAACTGTCAGAAGGAGAGAACAAACCTAAGAATACTAGAGATCGGGGGAGGGAGGGAAGAGGATTGGGAAGTGATAGGTAGGGTAAAGGATATAAAAAAAATCAGAATTATTAAGAAGGAATTGCTAATAAATAATAAAAAACTTTAAAAAGATACATCCAATGATTTGTATATAACAGCAGCATTATTCAGAGTAGCCAAAAAGTAAAAGAACCCAAATATCAATCAAGTAATGAATTAATAAAAACATGGTGTCTATCCATACAATACAATACTATTTGACAATACGAAGAAGTACTGATATATGCTATGACATGGAAGAACCTTCAAAAACACTATGCTACTAAGTGACAGCGATGAGTCACAAAAAGCCACATATTGTATTATTCCATCTATATAAAGGTGTGGAACAGGCAAATATATAGAGATGGAAAGTAAATTAGTGGTTACCTAGGGCTGGGTGGTGGTGTTGGGGACTGACTGCTAATGGGTACAAGATTTCCTTTTGGAGTGACGAGAATGTTCTAAAATTAAATGATGGTGATGGTTGTACAACTCTGCATATATGTTAAAAATCACTGAATTGTACACTGTAAATGAGTGAATTTTAAGGTATGTAAATTATATCTCAGTAAAGCTTTTAAAAATACATATTTCTCCTATTTGTGTTTGAGGTTCTGATGGAGAAAATGCCTCTTAATATTCCCAATGTCTACAATGTAAGATCTCATGGATAAAATACCAAATATGTGCTAGCTGCAAGCAACATAAAATAAATAAGATGGAGTCCTGCTTAAAGCTGTTTGCTGAAGGGATGAACCTATGGGAAAGGAAATTATATGAAATGTAACACTTAACAACATTTAAAAATAAATCCATCATGCACATACTACAACACTACTACAACTTGGACCAAAGGCACCAGCGGGCATCCTAAGAGAAATTTTTGAAAGAGTGAAATATACTTCTTCCAGTATTATTAATAAACAATGTAAACCACAGGGCAGTGGTTGCAAGCTGACCAAGAGATGCCTGGGTTTGTATCAACAGGTTATGCTCACATAATAATTTATGGTCTACACAATACTTAACAGGGGCTAAGAATGTGAGCTTTGGTATTAGACTGTCTGGCTCTAATTCTCCTTCTGCCATTTACTAGTTGTGTGACTATGGGCAATTTATTTATGTCTTTGATGCCTTTATTTACCCATCTGTAAATTAGAAATTGTAATAGCACCAATCGTTTTGTGACTTTTGAGGATTAACTGAGCTAATGCTTTAAGTGCACCACTCAGTGCTTCATAGTAGTAAATGTTATAGTTACTGTATAAGTATTAATTAATACAATAACCTTATGAAGTAGATGAGGCTCAAAAAGGGTCAATGAATTAGATCCAGATTTTTTCATTCTTTATTCAGTATTTTTGAGGAAAAGCAACAGAACTTCTTTTTTTTTTTTTCTTCCCCTTTTTGTCTTTTTTCGTGACCGGCAACGGATCGCAACCCTCAGTGTCACGCCCATACCGGACTGGGACTGGCAACGGGATCGCAACCCTCGGTGTTGCACCCGCACCTCGCTCAGCCAGTGAGTGGCCGGTCTGTATGTGGGATCAGAACCCTCGGCGGGAGCGCCGCCGTGCCCCCAAGCGGCGCACTGTAGCAGTGTGCCACCAGGCCGGCCCCGAGAACTTCTAAATCTGTTTTCAGCTTACTTTTGGGGAAACTCTATCCTGTTAAGCTGTACAGAAGGTTATGACACTTTCCTCCAACTTTATAAGAAGGAGGCCTTTAAAAAAGCAATCAAACAAGGATTTTTTAAAAAGCAAGACACAAGATTACGGCTCATATCAAAAGTCATTTAGCAATACATACTATGCCATCTATATTAGCACGAACATCTTAATTTACAGCTTTTTGTCTGGTTCCACCTAGTAATCAATATTAATCATGACCCAAAATTATCATTAAAGATTCAATAAACCTAAGCATAAAATACAAATCAGAAAGCTTTCCATAAAATAATTAGAATTCTCATGCTCAAGAAATGAATTCCCATTTATCTTTGAGGCACAGAGACAGCCACGGGTTTACAGTACCAAATTACATCAGAGATGCAACAAATCTAATAAAATATAGCTGACTTTATTTCCAGGTACAAATTTTAGATAACTGATACTTTCTCAAACCTCCAACATTTTATATGCTCCTAGAATTTTACATGCTTCTGACAATCAGCATATAAAATGATTTTATCAGTAAAAAGTTAACAAATTAATACAATATTAAGTCGTATCTATTACTTTTCCCATTGCTTTGTTTTATTGATATAAAAGAAAAAATTTTTTCACATTTTTCATTTAAATCAATCAATAATTTGAAATAATAAATTGCATCTGTACTAACCTTACATGATATACCATATCAGAAAATAAAATATTTTAAATGATAGCATATGCAAATAATATACTTACAACATATACCAAAGATTTATTTTATTTTTTAACTTATCAATATATAATATAGTTGATTTTCATGTTCCTTTACCTATTCCACCTTTACCCCTGACTCTCTCCCCCCTCCAAAGATTAAATCTTAGAATCAGCTTAAGCCCTGTGCACCAGAGAGAGAGAGAGTACATTTTCCTATGAATACATTGGTAATGTTTTCATATTTGCTTTATGAAATAAAAAAGGACCAATGTTCTTAAGAAAGACAAAAAATGTAACTCTGTTCTGACCTGTAAGTTATACATAGATTTACACTGGATGATATTAACTGTGTAGTTTGTTGGGGGTATATACCAATACAGTCAAGAATGAGAACAATTAATTAATTTTTACTTATGATTTAAATTGGGGATGTGATCTCAATTCTTTCAGGATAAAACAATGAAGAAGTTTCATTTCCTTTTTGTGTTAACAGACTTCAGGCATTCTGAGGACTTTTTATTTATTTTTTTTCACGTTTATAACACAAGTAACCAGACACTTTAAAAATAGATGGTTGAAATAGTAGCAATTTAGGATTATGAAGCGGTTAAGTGCTTCACAATGTTGATGTAATACAGCAATTGTAGACCTTTGTAATCAGCAAAAAGGCTTTGTTTTCTTGTTATTCATATTGAAACTATACAATAAGAATACCTCCTTATTTTCACAGGAAAGGGCTCAAATTTAAAAAAAAATCTTTGCATTAATGTTTACACTATTGTTATGAACTCACCATTTAACTACATTATTTTGTAACTAAAAATAAAATGAAGTACTAAGGGGGGAAAAGGTTGTATAATGTTAGAATTTTGATTAGCAATCACAGCTGCACCAGAATTAGTTTCTATAGCAACAGGAAGAAATAATGCGTTGAACTGCAATGCAATACAAGATTATTCTTCACAGATTGCAATTCAAAAGGAAATCTTTAAAGAATTTTGTCTTAAAAGAGTTATTAATTTTTCATCCATTACAATTCTCTAACAAAATACTTAATTATTGAAGTCTACTTTTCCTGAATCCGGTTTTAACTCATTCAAATTTAATATGTTCCAAAAAAGGTTGAAAATTTAATATACCTGAACAATAAGAATTTTGGCTACTGCCTCATTTTCATTTTTAAAAAAATGCACAGGATCATTCCTGCACAATGTAAGGATAGAAAGTAAATTTCCTAGGGAGTTTACAACCTACAAGCGAAAGCCTGAAGAGTGCTATTCTGAATAAAGCTATGTTGAAGAGAAGAGAATTAAAAATCATAAGCAAATTCTACATTTGTATCAGTATAAAACTAAGTCTCCCTTTTATCAGTGTGCACTCCCACGTCCAAACTGTGATTAAGAAATTACACTACAATGAGTATTCAGAGTGTACCTCTCCCTTTCCTTAGTAAAAGAAAAGACAATCATCAAATTTCAAATGATGCCCATATTATTTCTAACAGTGAAAAATATTATTTCACTGCATCCTCTTCAGTTCTAGCTATTTTTGGCAACTAATCAAAAGCATATGCCTGAACCTTTTATGTATTTTGCCCTTATAATGAGACCTATTACTGTGGCTTACTCTATGCCTCTGAGTTCCAAAGTATCTTTGGAGTTACCATGGATACCAGTGAGAAGCATTCTCCCACAACTGCTTTATGTGTTTCATCAAACACAAGAAAACTGACATGGCAGGAATCAAGCCATAAAGACATTATGAATTTCTAATTGTTTGTACCACTATTCATGCTTTAAAATAATAGAACAGATATATATGCTTAATTAAATCATCTAACAAGCAAACTATTTTAAAAATCTGAATACTGGGTAGAAAATATGAGTTATTATAAAATATAAAAGGTATAAACATTAAAATAAACCAATACGACATCCACCAGTGATTCACAGAATCCAGACTGAAGCCTGAAGCCCAATGTAAACTTGGGTTTTGAGATCTTGAGTAATAAAAACTTCTCATCATATTAAAGACAATATCTTATAGGGACATTCATATTATATAGCCCATAATAAAAAATTTCATCTATGAAAACATATAGATTGCTCAAGAAGAGTTCATCTATGAAAACATATAGATTGCTCAAGTTCTACCTTGTAACAAAACATTACAGTATGGAATAGAATGTTTTTTTAAAAATTATCAAGCAAAATTATTTGGACTATGGCAGAAACCATCTCATCATTCTACCTATACCTTCTTCTTTCTTACAGTAGCAATCAGATGTTTCTTAATTATTTAAAACATTTTACTATATATGAGATCTTTTTAAAAAATCAAGAATTGAATAGCAAATGTGGCTTCTACAAAAAGTATTTTTCAGCATCTCCTTTTGTGACCTATCCTTTTAAAAACAGTATAAACATGTATGAGGTGGTGAGGCAAACTTCCTGTCAGAGATATACCATAATTTTATTTGTTAAGACAAATGTACACACAGAAATCATGGGTTTCAATCTGTTCACATGATATAACTATTCACAGGAATTATATTATTAAATGTGGCCAAATATATGTCCTTCCAATAAATGTTTAATTATTTAAAATTTTATGATTACAAAACATCAATCTAGTAATACATATTCCTTCCACAAGAATTTGTGACCTAAATGCCATATAGATTGGATAAACAAATATTTTTATTACCTAGGATATGAATAGATGATTTTTTTTTTTTTTTTTGTCTTTTTCCGTGTCCAGCAACGGATCGCAACCTTCAGTGTTGCCCCCGCACCGGACCGGGGACCGGCAACGGGATTGCAACCCTCGGTGTTGCTCCCGTGCCTCGCTCAGCCAGTGAGCGGGAACCGGTCTGTATGTGGGATCCGAACCCTCGGGCGGGAGCGCTGCCGCGCTTCCCAAGCGGCGCACTATCCAGTGCGCCACCGGGCCGGCCCCGCTTCCTTGTTAATTATAAATTTTAGCTTTACCTCATCCTTTTGCTGCTGTAACTCAGTATGGGCTGTTACAAGTAGTCATGCAGCTTCCTGCCCACATTCAAGTACAACCAAGTGCGAATCACTTAAAAAAGAGCAATTTCAGGTTTAGCTGTCTTTCTCTCCCAGGAATTGGCAAACAACAGGCATTTATATTAGTACCTATTTTGTGCTAGGCATTATGCGAATTACCAAAACTCCATAAGCCTCCAGAAGAAAACCTAATTTCTGACGCTTTTGTATCAGGGATAGGGAAAACCAATAAAGAACACTAAACAGAGAGGGAGGAAACCTGAGTGTGAATCCATGGCCCACTACTAAGAAGCTAAATAATCATTTAAACTCTCTGGGCCTGCGTCCCTAAAATGAAAAGAATGAGCCAGATCACTAAGATACTTGTAATTTTAACTACTATAAATCCATAACATTTAACATTTTCATTTTGGAATTGGAATAGAATAAGAGATTAATTTTCTAAAAGTGAAAACTGCTAATGCTGTAATGGATTATAAAAGGGAACTAGAACATCTCCTTTCCTGAAAGTCTACTTAATCTAACAGAGTTTTACCTTTTAATATTTGAGACACAGGCCTTCCTGCATGACTGCATAAGACCCCAAGATCCTCCTCAGCTGTGTAATTCTATACCTAAACGATGGGGACTGCATAATGAAAAAGGGGATGGAAAGTGGGGCAGGCGAGGTCACATGTCAAAGTGAAAACAAGAAAAGAATAAAAACATTTTTCCTTCCCAAGAATAAGATGTTTATATCAAATAATGTAGGTGACCACTACATTTGGCAGCATTTTGCGTTAATATTATGCTAGATCTCACTGGCAAATGTGAACTTTAATGTGAACAACGTTTTGCTTCAATGTTTCTAAATCCCTAAAGCTGTTCAGAATGTGATTTTTCCTACGGATATTCTAGAGACACTGGTGCCATCAAATGTAAAGACCATAAAAAACTTTTGTATACTACATGATGCCCCTAAAAATCACATCATGACATGAGGTAAATATAACAAAATAATATGGCAGAAATAATGTCAAATATCTGAATAAATATAAAAAATACTGTAATAAATATACAGAAACTAAATGTTTAAGAGATATAACTAAATCTAAGTCTAAAGAAAGGTTGAATATTAAAGCAAGAAAAAAGATAAACTTAACAAATATCAATTTTTAAAAAGCTGTATAGGTGTATTATAGCAAATGAAATACTTTTTGAGTCCCCCCACACCTGCAAGGCATAAAAATGTATAAAGGATAATTACCACAAAATGATATACGGAACAAGTTACCAGAAAGATATGGATTTGTATACATGTAGTCCCTTACAACATAATTTTAAAATAATTTAAAAGAAATAGACACAATTCTAAGGAAAAACACTGACCAATCCACAAACATGGTAGGAGATTTAATATAATTCTCCTAATGAATGATTAAGAGGAAAAGCAGAAACATATTTAGGAAGGATATAGCAGATTTGAACACAATAAGCTTTACTAAATGACATTCATAGAACCTTGCATCAAGAATAAAGAATACATGCTCTTTTGATGAACACATTGAACATTTACCCCCCAACACACATTCATATATATTGACGACAAAAAGTCGTCACAAAGGCCAAAAGTTGGTATTACATAGATTTTATCTGATCACAACACTTAACTTAGAACAAAGGAACAAGAGAGATTTTTCTTAGCTTAATATGTTTGAATTTTTTTTTATCCTAACTCAGGAACTGGGGAAAAAAAATCATGATAGGAATGAGGAAAATCATAAAAACAAATGAAAGTCAGAATATTGCATATTAGGGGTTGGCCCGGTGGCGCACTAGAGAGTGCGCTGCTTGGGAGTGCGGCGGCGCTCCCGCCGAGGGTTCGGATCCCATGTGGAGACCGGTTCCCGCTCACTGGCTGAGCGCAGTGTGGGCACAACACCGAGGGTTGCGATCCCATTGCTGGTCCCCAGTACGGGCGCGACACCGAGGGTTGCGATCCCGTTACCAGTCAGTAAAAAAGACAAAAAGGAAAAAAAAAAAAAAGAATATTGCATATTAAAATATGTGGGATACAATTAAAATGGTAAAGAGGAACATATAGTCTTAAATGTATGTTAGAAAACAAACCTGAAAAATAATAAAGTAAGCATCTAGTTCAAGAGGTTAAGGAAAGTATAAATCCAAAGAAAATAGAATGAAAGGAAATAATAGAGACAGAATTAATGAATAATAATAATAAAAAAACCAAGAGAATTGACAAAACCAAAATCAGTTTTCTTGAAAGAACTAAGAAAAAAAATTAAAACCCCAACAGGATTAAGCATAGAAATGCTATTAACAACTTTATAACTATAATTCTGAAAACTTATACAATAATGAATTCCTGAGAATTTACCAAAACTGACTCATGAAGAAATAGAGAACCCAATTACACCAACATTTAAGTACCGAATCAATAAAAATCTACCAACAAAAGAACTCATAAGGTACTAGTGATTTTACAGATTGATTCTACCAAACATTTAAAGAACAGATACTCTCAATCTTATATAATGTTCTAGGGAAATGAAAAAAAGGAAATTATCCAAAACTCATTTAATGATTTTAGTAATACCTTGATTCTAACATTCAAACAAGGACAGTATGAGAAGGGAAAAGTTTATAGCAAGTTCTTTTAGAAACATAGTTGTAAAAATCCTAAAGAGTAAATCAAATATAGCATAAATTTGGTTTTATCTCAGGAATTCAAGTTTGGTTTAGCAAATAAATATCTTCTAACAGTTCACAACATAAGCAAATTAAAGGATAAAAATCATGTATTCTCAAAAGATGAGAAAGAGCAAATTATAAAATTAAACATCAATTAATGATTAAAAAATAGTTTCAGCAAACTAGGAACAGGAGGAAATTTCCTTAATATAACAAATGATATCTTCCAAATACCCAGAACAAATATTAATAAAATGTAAAAAAAAAAAAAAAGTTTTTGGAAAGCAAACCAGAGACACGGATCAGGCTTCTAGAAATTTATCTACTGATAAGCTCCTGTGATAAAAATGTGTATATAAGAATTGTAATTCAGTCCTTGCTTATTATAATAATAAATTGGAAACAACCTTTAAAAAACCCAAAATATAAAAAAAAGGAAAACACTAGAGGTATTCCCTTTCAAACAGAAACAAAACAAAAATTCACTAGTATTAAATATTGTATAGGAGTTCCTATCCAGAGCTACACAAATTATCAGAAATTATTAGAAGTAATGAACAAAGTTGCTGGATAAAATAAATAACTTTTTCTAATTACTTGCCTGTAGAATCTCTTTCCTTTTCTAGATAAACAATTATATCATTTCTAAACAATGCATGTTTTAGTTCTTCCTTTTCAATCTTTATACCTCACATTTCTTTTTCTGTCTTATCTGCTCTTCCTAGGAACTCCACAATAATGTTGAAAACCACCCACAAGACTGCCAAAAATACAGAAATCTGGCAAATACAAGCATTTATAAGGACACAAAAGATCAGTAATAATGCTTACATATTGTTAGTGGGAGGGTAAATTTTTTAAATATGTAAAAAATGCATACATGAATACCAAGTTATAGAATATGAAGACATATATAGAGGTCTTTGAATCTAATGTTTCATTTCCTTAAAAAAAAGTTATTGGAATATAGTAAAATGTTAGAATCTAATAAAGCTAGAAAATGCATCATTAAGAAATTGTCTAGGCTAATTTGTATACTTAAAACATTTAATTCAAAAAACAAGTAGGGGATTGATTTCTGGCATGATTGTGTGAGGAGCTCCACTGATCTTCTCCCTGGTGAAAACTATAAATATGAAAGATCATTTAAGGCCTGTGGAAATAAGCAGCAAATGAAGAAACATCTATTCAAGACCATCCATGAAGATTCAGTAAGAAAGGCAAGAGACATTGGTACTAGAACCAGGACTGCTCCCTCTTTCTTCCCTTCCTGCTTAGCGAGGTGGAGACTACTCCAGACTGCTATAGCCAAAAACAAAGTACTCCCTCTCTCAGTACCCAAGGAATGCTTCTTCTAGGGAGGAACAGAAATCAGTATTTCTCATCTTGCCCCCCGCCGCCCCCACTATCTAAACTAATAAACATTTCTCAAAAGAAGACATACAATGGCCAAAAAGTGCTGATGAGGATATGAAGAAAAGAGAACTCATACATTGTTGGTGGGAATGTCAATTAGTATAGCCATTGTGAAAAACAGTATAGAGGTTTCTCAAAAAACACAACTACCACATAATCCAGCAATCTTACTACTGGGTATTGATCCAAAAGAAAAGAAATCAGTATACTAAAGGGTATCTGTACCTTCATGTTTACTACAGCACTGTTCACAATAGCCAAGGTATGCAATCAACCTAAATGCTCATCAACAGATGAGTGGATAAAGAAAATGTGGTATATATAGACAATAGACAATGAAATACTACTTAGCCATAAACAAGAATGAAATCCTGTCATTTGCAGCAAGACAGATAAGGCTGGAAGACATTATTATGTTAAGTAAAGTAAGTCAGGCATAGAAAGAGAAATACCACATATTCTCAATCATATGTGGGAGCTAAAAAAATTGCATTCATATAAGTGGACAGTAGAATTGTGGTTACTAAAGGCCGGGAAGGGTACAGAGGAGAAGGGAATAGGAAGAGGCTGGTTAACAGATACAAACTTAGTGGTTGATAGGAAGAATCAGTTCTAGTGTTCTGTAGTAGTGCTAGCTGTCTATAACAATAATTTATTGTATATTTTCAAATGGCTAAAAGAGAAAAAGTTCAAATGTGCTCAACACAGAGAAATGTTTGTGGTGATGGATATGCTGATTACCCTGTTTTGAACACCACACATTCTACAGATGTATCAAAATACCACTCTGTACCCCATAAATGTATACAGTTAAAAATTTTTTAAAAATAAAACATTTTTTTAATAAAGGAAATATCCCTATAATGCAAAAGAAAGCAGTAAAGGAGAAGAACAAAAAGACTTGAGGCATATAGAAAAAAATAAAACAGCAAAAAAATCCAATCATATAAATAATATTAAATGATAGCAGATTAAATAATCTAATCAAAATGTAGAGATAATCAGATCTGATTAATAAAAAAAGTGATCCAACTACATGCTGTCTACAGGATACATACTTTAGATTAAATGATACAAATAGACCAAATAAAAGGTTGGAAAACAACATATTTGCAAACAGCAACTACGAGAGAGCAGGAGTGACTACACTGATATCAGAAAAGAACTTTTTTTGGTTGTGCCTTTGTCTGATTTTGGTATTAGGGTGATACTGGCCTCACAGAATGAATTTGGGAGAATGGTCTCTGTTTCAATTTTTTTTTGGAATAGTTTGAGAAGGATTGGTATTAAATCCTCTTTAAAGGTTTAGTAGAATTCAGTGGTGAAGCCTTCTGATCCTGGGCTTTTCTTTGTTGGGAGACTGCTGATAACTGCTTCAAACTCATTGCTTGTTATTGGTCTGTTCAGGTTTTTTATTTCATCTTGGTAGTTTCTATGTGTCCAGAAATTTAGCCATTTCCTCCAGGTTTTCAAATTTGTTGGGCATATAGTTGTTTATAATAGTCTCTAATGATCCTTTGTATTTTTATGGTATCAGTTGTAATGACTCCTTTTCATTTCTGATTTTTGTTATTTGGGTCTTCTCTTTTTTTTAGTTAGTTTGGCCAATGGATTGCCTATTTTGTTTATCCTCTCAAAAAACAACTATTTGGGGGCCGGCCCGGTGGCGCACTGGATAGTGCGCCGCTTGGGAAGTGCGGCGGTGCTCCCGCCCGCGGGTTCGGATCCCACATACAGACCGGTTCCCGCGCACTGGCTCAGCGAGGCGCGGGAGGAACACCGAGGGTTGCGATCCCGTTGCCGGTCCCCGGTCCAGTACGGGGGCAACACTGAGGGTTGCGATCCGTTGCCGGACACGGAAAAAGACAAAAGACAAAAAAAAAAACAAAAAAACAACTATTTGGGGGCCGGCCCGGTGGCGCACTGGATAGTGCGCCGCTTGGGAAGTGCGGCGGTGCTCCCGCCCGCGGGTTCGGATCCCACATACAGACCGGTTCCCGCGCACTGGCTCAGCGAGGCGCGGGAGGAACACCGAGGGTTGCGATCCCGTTGCCGGTCCCCGGTCCAGTACGGGGGCAACACTGAGGGTTGCGATCCGTTGCCGGACACGGAAAAAGACAAAAGACAAAAAAAAAAACAAAAAAACAACTATTTGTTTCTTTGATTTCTTTGTACCATTCTCTTGGTATCTATATCATTTAGTTCTGCTCTGATCTTAATTATTTATTTCTGTCTCTAGTTTTAGGGTTGGATTTTTCTTGTTTTTCTAGTTCTTTGAGGTGTAGGATAGGTTGTTTATTTGAAGTCTTTCTGTTCTTTTGATGTAAGCACTTATTGCAATAAACTTCCTTCTTAGTACTGCTTTTGCAGTATCCCACAGGTTTTGGTAAGTTCTACTTGTATTTTCATTCATTTCAAGGAATTTTTTGATTAGCTCCTTTATTTCTTCTTCTTCTTTTTTTTTTCTCTCCAGCCATACTTTATTTATTTATTTTTTTGTTTTAAATTTGTATTTTTCTTAAAATTTATTTTGTCGATATAAATTGTGGTTGATTATTGTTGCGCCTTACCAAACTCTCCCTCCCTCCTCCCTTTCCTCCCTCCCACCCAACAATGTCCTTTCTGTTTGCTTGTCATATCAACTTCAAGTAATTGTAGTTGTTATATCTTCTTCCCCCTCCCCCGGTTTGTGTGTGTGTGTGTGTGTGTGTGTGAATTTGTTTATTAATTTTTAGCTCCCACCAATAAGTGAGAACATGTGGTATTTCTCTCTCTGTGCCTGACTCATTTCACTTAATATAATTCTCTCAAGGTCCATCCATATTGTTCCAAATGGCAGTATTTCATTTGGTTTTATAGCTGAGTAGTATTCCATCGTGTAGATGTACCACATTTTCTGTATCCACTCATCCGATGATGGACATTTGGGCTGGTTCCAACTCTTGGCTATTGTAAAGAGTGCTGCAATGAACACTGGGGAACAGGTATACCTTCAACTTGATGATTTCCATTCCTCTGGGTATATTCCCAGCAGTGGGATACCTGGGTCATATGGTAGATTTATCTGCAATTGTTTGAGGAACCTCCATACAATTTTCCATAGAGGCTGCACCATTTTGAAGTCCCACCAACAATGTATGAGAGTTCCTTTTTCTCCGCAACCTCGCCAGCATTTATCGTTCAGAGTCTTTTGGATTTTAGCCATCCTAACTGGTGTGAGAAGGTATCTCAGTGAAGTTTTGATTTACATTTCCCGGATGCTGAGTGATGTTGAGCATTTTTTCATATGTCTGTTGGCCATTTGTATATCTTCCTTAGAGAATTGCCT
>NW_007727114.1:259109-259900 GCF_000696425.1 Galeopterus variegatus | reverse complement strand
ATTTTTTTGGTGGCTATTGTAAATGGGCAGGCTTTCTTGATTTCTCTTTCTGCATGTTCACTATTGGAGAACAGAAATGCTACTGATTTTTGTGTGTTGATTTTGTATCCCGCTACTGTGCTGAAATCATTTATCAATTCCAAGAGTTTTTTTGTAGAGGTTTTAGGCTGTTCAATATATAGGATAATGTCATCTGCAAACAGGGAAAATTTGACTTCATCTTTTCCAATCTGGATGCCCTTTATTTCCCTCTCTTCTCTGATTGCTCTGGCTAGTACTTCCAACACCATGTTGAATAGGAGTGGTGAGAGTGGGCATCTTTGTCTACTTCCTGTTCTTAAAGGAAAAGCTTTCAGCTTTACCCCATTCAGGATGATGTTGGCAGTGGGTTTGTCATATATGGCTTTAATTATGTTGAGATACTTTCCCTCTATACCTAACTTATAGAGGGTCTTTGTCATGAATGAGTGCTGAATTTTATCAAATGCTTTTTCAGCATCTATAGAGATGATCATATGGTCCTTGTGTTTGACTTTTTTAATATGGTGTATCACATTTATTGATTTGCGCATGTTGAACCAACCTTGCATCCCTGGGGTGAATCCCACTTGATCGTGGTGAATAATTTCACAAATGTGTTGCTGTATTCTGTTTGCTAGTATTTTAGTGAGGATTTTTGCATCTATATTCATCAAGGATATCGGCCTGTAGTTTTCTTTTTTGGTTATATCTTTACCTGGTTTTGGTATCAGGATGATGTTTGCTTCATAGAATGAGTTTGAGAGATTTGC
>NW_007727114.1:249985-257859 GCF_000696425.1 Galeopterus variegatus | reverse complement strand
AATTCCAATTTTTTTGAATTTGTTGAGACTTGATTTGTGACCTAATATGTGATCTATCCTGGAGAATGATCTATGTGCTGATGAGAAGAATGAATATTCTGAGGTTGTTGGACGGAATGTTCTGTAGATATCTGCCAATTCCAATTGTTCTAGAGTAATGTTTAGATCTTGTGTTTCTCTGCTGATTCTTTGCCTAGATGATCTGTCTAATATTGACAGTGGGGTGTTCAGGTCCCCTGTTATTATGGTATTAGTGTCTATTTCCTTCTTTAAGTCTAATAGAGTTTGTTTTATAAATCTGGCTGCTCCAACATTGGGTGCGTACATATTTATGACTGTTATGTCTTCTTGATGCATCAGTCCTTTTATCATTATGTAGTGTCCCTCATTATCTCTATTTATGGTTTTTAGTTTAAAGTCTATTTTGCCAGATACAAGAATAGCTACTCCAGCTCGTTTTTCTTTTCTGTTTGCATAGTAAATCTTTTTCCATCCTTTCACTGTTAGTCTATGTGAATCTTTATGGGTGTGGTGGGTCTCTTGTAGGCAGCATATAGTTGGGTCCTCCTTTTTAATCCAGTCAGCCAGTCTGTCTTTTGATTGGGGAATTTAAGCCTTTTACATTAAGAGTTGTTATTGAAAGGTGTTGATTTATTCCTAGCATTTTATTGGTTGTTTTGTTGTCTTAGGTGTCTTTTGTTCCTTGCTTTCTTTCTTTTTTTTTTTTTTCCTTTTTTCATGACCAGTAATGGGATCGCAACCCTTGGTGTCGCGCCCGCACCATGCTCAACCAGTGAGCGGACCGGTCTCTATATGGGATCCGAACCCTCGGCGGGAGTGCTGCCACGCTCCCAAGCGCCACACTCTACCAAGTGCGCCACCGGGCCAGCCTTGTTCCTTGCTTTCTGATTTACTGTTTGTTTTCTGTGTTTGTTTGTTCCTTAGGTTGTAGATAGCATTTTTGTTTATTTGTTTTCTCTTCATGAATGCCATTTTTATTATACTAGTGGGTTTTGATTTTTCTTGGGTATTTATGGCAATGATAGTTATTTTTCAGGAACCAAACCCAGTACTCCCTTGAGGATTTCTTGTAAGGCTGGTCGTGTGGTAGTGAACTCCCGCAGTTTTTGTTTGTCTGAGAAATATACTATTTGTCCTTCATTTCAAAATGATAGCCTTGCAGGGTAGAGTATTCTTGGCTGGTAATCTTTGTCTTTTAATATTTTGAATATATCATCCCATTCCTTTCTAGCTTTTAGGTTTTGTGATTAAAAGTCTGATGTTAGCCTGATTGAGGCTCCCTTATAGATGATTTGACGCTTCTCTCTTGCAGCTTTTAAGATTCTCTCTTTGTCTCTGAGTTTTGCCAGTTTGACTATAACATGTCTTGGAGAAGGCCTTTTTGGGCTGAATACGTTTCGAGATTGTTGAGCTTCCTGGATCTGAAGATCTGTGATTTTTTCCTATACCTGGGAAGTTTTCTGCCACTATTCTGTTGAATATGTTTTCAATGCAATCTCTGTTTTCCTCCCCTCCTGGAATACCCATGACCCAGACATTTGAGCGCTTAAGGTTGTCTGATATCTCCCTCAGATTTTCTTCAAAGTCTTTGATTCTGTTTTCTTTTTTTTGTTTGCTTGTGTTATTTCAAACAGCCCATCTTCAAGTTCAGAGGTTCTCTCTTCAACTTCGACAAGCCTGCTGGTTAAACTCTCCATTGTGTTTTTTATTTCATTGAATAACTTCTTCAGTTCGGCAAGTTCTGCTACATTTTTTTAGGACACTGATTTCCTCGTACATTTCCTCTTTCAGGTCCTGTATACTTTTCTTCGTTTCATCATGTTGTCTAGCTGAGTTTTCTTGTATCTCATTCAGTTTCCTTAGAATTATCACTCGAAATTCCTTGTCAGTAATTTCAAGGGCTTCATGTTCTATAGGATCTAGAGTTTGAGATTTATTAACTTTTGGTGGTGTACTTTCTTGATTTTTTTTTATTTCTGGTATCTTTTTTTTTGATGTTTATTCATTGTGGCAGGGGGTTTCAGAGTCCACCGGTTTGAGACTATTGACTAACTAAGATGTTGCTGTGGTTGCCAATTTGGTATGGCTACCTCCGTGACTGCTCAGTTGGCCTCTAGTCCCTTGTGTTTGTGGTTGCCTCGGGTCTTGGGGCCTCTCTGGGGAGCCACCGCTCTGGTCAGCTTGGACTCTGCTGGGCTGCTGGATCACGGGGCGGTACCACAGGGTGTGTGGTCTCTGCTGAGCTTCCACCTCCTGTGCAGGACTTCTCCCTGTTCCGTGCACTCTGGCCCGGGCTGCTGGATCACGCGGTGGCGGCCCCACAGGGTAGGTGGTTTCTGTCGAGTCTCTGCCTCCCTAGCCGGACGTCTCCCCACTCTGTGCGCACTAGGCTGGGCTGTTGGATCTCGCAGTGGTGCCCCACAGTGTGTTTTCTGCTGAGTCTCCGCCTCCCTAGCCGGATGTCTCCCTGCTCTGTGCGCACTAGGCTGGGCTGGGACGTGTCTTCTGCAACCCTCATCTATCAGTCGGGCCTTCACGACCCTGCTCAGCACCGCCTTGCCCAGGAAGTCTTCCAGGTTTCTGCTAGGCGCAGACGACCAGTCGCTCTGGGTGCCTTTGTAGCACTGTGTAGATGTTTCTCGGGACTTATCACCTTCCTCCTGGTATTGCAGTTATTTGTGTACTTGTCTTATCTCCCACACCAGAGTGTGAGCTCCTTGGGGGAGGAGCCCGCCACACACGGTTCACCATTGAATCCCCCCGGCACGGACTGACTCCGGTGTCCGCCTGCAGTCAGCTCTCCGGCGGGTTCAGGCCAACTTGGGAATGCTCCGACCACACTATTCCCAACCACGAATCGGTTAGGCGTTTTTCCGAACCGGTGGCCGCAGAGATGGTATCTGCCTCCCAGTAACAGGAAGTTTACCGGGGGCCAGAGCCCAGGGTGCGGTGGAGTGACACTCGGCCCAGCCCGCACTTCCCTGCCCTCCCAACGCTGGCCGGGGACACCCCACGCCACCGGCCCCGCCAGAGAACCATGGAGGGAGTGGGAGGGGAGGCCAGCCCGCCAGCCCCAGGAAGCCCTGCGCTGGGGCAAGCAAGTGGGAAGGCTCAGTGAGGAGCTGAGCTGGGCAAGGAGGACAGGCCTGGCCGAGCCGGGGTGGAGCTGCCACCACCTGAGAAAATGGAGGCAGCCCAGGGGTCGGTGAGTGGCCCAGTGGGGCAGGCGGAAGCCGGGCAGGCATCCGCCCCGCAAGCAGGGCCGGGCCGGGGGTCACTCACGGGGCTCTGCCTCTGTGTCGTCGCCGTTCCCATCCTCGGCCGCCGCCGCCTCAGGCTGCTCACTCGGTCCCGCAGCGCAGCTCTGGCGCTCCCAGGAATCTTCTTTTATGCCGGCCCGAAACCTTGAATCCTGAATAGGGCAGATGGCCGCCTTCAGTGCGGCCCCGGCCGCCGGGATCCTGGCAGTGTCAACAGCGGCCTGGCACCCTCTTCCCTGTTTAGAAACTCGCTTTTGCAGCTAAGAAACAGTTCTTTTCCTGCTCCACACTTCAAAGCTGTTGCCTGTAAACGAGGCAGCCTCTCCTCCCAAGGGCAAAGTGGAGGTCAGCCCCCACGACCAGCCACCAGCAGCGGTCCTCCCTTAAGAGACGGCAAGAGGAAGGTCCACAAGTTTTCCGGCTGCCTAAGGCCCAGTGGCCACCTTTTCCACCTCAGCTACCTTTATTTCTTCTTTGACCCAGTGGTCAATCAGGAGGATATTGTTTAATTTACATGAATTTGTAGAGTTTCCAAGGTTTTGTTTGTTGTTAATTTCTAATTTTATTCCATTGTGGTCTGAAAATATACTTGATATGATTTCAATCTTTTTAAATTTGTTGAGATGTAATTTGTGACCTAACAGGTGGTCAATCCTGGAGAATGATCCATGAACTTATGAGTAGAATTTATATTCTGTGGTTGATGGATGAAATGTTCTGTATATGTCTGTCAAGTCCATTTGGTCTAAGATAGTGTTTAACCGAATATTTCTCTGCTGGTTCTTTGTCTAGATGATCTGTCCAATGCTGACAGTGGTTTATTTAAGTCCCCACCTATTTCTGTTTTGGGATCTATTTCTCCCTTTAGATCCAATAACAGTTGCAAAGCTATAGGCCAATATTCTTGATGAACCTAGAGGTTAAAATCCTCAACAAGATATTAGCAAACACAATATAACAGCACATCAAAAATATTATATGCTATGAACAAGTGGGATTAATCCCAGGGATGCAATGATGATTCAACATATGCAAATCAGTAAATGTGATATACCACATCAACAAAAGCAAGAACAAAAACCATATGATTATCTCAATAGATGCAGTAAAAGCATCTGACAAAATTTAGCATACCTTCATGATAAAGACTCTCAACAAATTAGGTAAAAGAGGAAAATAACACGATAAAAGCCACAGATGACAAACCCACCACCATCATCATCCTGAATGGGGAAGAACTGAAAGCTTTTCCTTTAAGCAGGAACAAGACAAGGATGCCCACTCTCACCACTCCTATTCAAAGTAGTATTGGAAGTATTAGCCAGAGCAATCAGGGAAGAGAAAGAAATAAAATATATCCAAACTGGAAAAGACCAAGACAAATTGTTGCTGTTCACAGATGGCATGATCTGATATACAGAAAAACCCATAAACTCTACCAAAAAACTCCCACAGCTCATAAACAAATTCAGTAAAGTTGCAGGATACAAAATCAATAAACAAAAATCAGTAGCATTCTTATATACCAACAATGAACAAGCAGAAAAAGAAATTTTAAAAGGCCATTTATAATAGCTACTGAAAGAATAAAATACCTAGGAGTAAATTTAATCAAAGAGGTGAAAGATCTCTGTGATGAAAACAACAAAACTCTGCTGAAAGAAATTAAAGGGGACACCAAAAGATGGAAAGACATTCCTTGTTCTTGGATTGGATGAATTAACATTGTGAAAATGTCCATACTACCTAAGGTGGTCTACAGATTCAATGCATTCCCAATCAAAATACCAATGACATTCTTTACAGAAATAGAAAAAGCAATCCTAAAATTCATATGGAACAACAAAGGCCACGAATAGCCAAACCAATCCTGAGCAAAAATAAAAAGCCAGAGGAATAACACTATTCAACCTCAAATACCTCAAATTATATTGCAAAGCGATTGTAACCAAATCAGCATGGTACTGGCATAAAAACAGACACACGGATCAAAGGAACAGGATAGAAAACCCAGGAGTCAACCCACATACTTACAGCCAACTGATCTTTGGCAAAGGCACCAAGAACATACACTGGGGAAAGTACAGCCTCTTCAGTAAACAGTGCTGGGAAAACTGGCTATTCATATGTGAAAGAATGAAACTAGATGCATACCTCTCATGATATACCAAAATCAACTCAAAATGGATGAAAGACTGAAGTATAAGACCTGAAACTATAAAACTCCTAGAAGAAAACATAGGGGAAACACTTCTGGATGTAGGCAAAGAATGCATGAATAAGACCCCCAAAGCATAAGCAACAAAAGAAAAAATAAATAAATGGTATTATATCAAGCTAAAAAGCTTCTGAACTGCAAAGGAAACAATCAGTAGAGTGAAAAGACAATCTAGTGAATGGGAGAAAATATTTGCAAACCACACATCCAGTGGGATTAATGTCAGAATATACAAAGCAATCAAACAGCTTCACTGTAAAAAACCAAATAATCCAATTAAAAAATGGGCAAAAACTGAATAGACATTTTTCAAAAGAAGGTATACAAATGGCCAACAAGTACATGAAAAAATGCTCAGCATCATAATCATCAGGGAAAGGCAAATTGAAATTACATTGAGATATCATATCACCCCAGTTAGACCGGTTATTATCAAAAAGACTGAGAATAACAAATGCTTGCAAGGATATGGAGAAAAGGGGACTGTAAATTAGCACAGCCAATATGGAAAACAGTATGGAGGTTTCTCGAACAACTACACATGGAACTACCACATGATCCAGCAATCCCACTACTGGATATATACCCAGAGGAATGGAAATCATCATGTTGAAGGGATACCTTTACTCCTATGTTCATGATAGCTCTGTTTACAATAGCCAAGATATGGAACCAACCTAAATGTCCACTGATGGACTGGATAAGGAAAATGTGGTATATATACACAATGGAATACTACTCAGCCATAAAAAAGAATGAAATTCTGCCATTTGCAGCAACATGGATGAGCCTGGAGAAAATTATGTTAAGGGAAACAAGCCAGGCACAGAAAGAGAAATAACGCATGTCCTCACTCATAAGTGGGAGCAAAGAAAGAAAGGAAGTATGGAAGGAAAGAAAGAATTAAGGAATGAAGGAACAAACAAACACTGGCTAGCTAGCCACAATAAAACACTGAACTTTCAGGGAGAGAGAGAAGAACTATAGTTACTAGAGGTGGGAAAGGGGCAGGTGGAGGGGAATTAGGGAGTAATTGAGTAAGGGACACAAAGAGTAATTTGATCTGTAATGATGATACTGATTTGATCATCACTTACTGTACACAAATACTGATAGTCAACTTTGTACCCCAGCAATATGTATGATCAAAAATGAAAAAGAAAATCGCCAATAAGCCCATGAAAAGATCTTCAACATCATTAGCCATTAAGTAAATGCAAATAAAAACACAATGAAATAACACTTTACCCCAAAACAAAACAAAAACGTAAAATTACAAGTGTTGACAAATATGTGGAGAAATTAGAACACTCATGCACTGGTGGTAGGAATGTGAAATGGTTCGGCCAATGTAGAAAAGTTTGGCAGTTCTGAAACAAGTTAAACATAGGATTACCATAAGACCCAGCAATTCCATTCCTAGGTATATACCTAAACGGACTGAAAGCAGCAGCTCAATCAGATACCTATACACCAACGTTCATAGCAATAACAATAGCCAAAAGGTAGAAGCAAATCAAGTGTCCATCAGAGGGTGGATGGGTAAGCAAAATGTGGTATATACACACAGTGAAATATTATTCAGCCATAAAAAGAAATAATAAAGTTCTGATATGTGATACAACATGGATAAATCTTGAAGACATTAGGCTAAGTGAAATAAACCAGACACAAAAGGACAAATATTATATGATTCCCATTTATATGAATTATCTAGAATAGGCAAACAGAGAGATAGAAAGTAGGATAGTGATTACCAGGGACTGAGGGGAGGAGAAAATGAGTTAGTTTTTAATGGGTACAGAATTTCTGTTTGGGATGATGAAAAAATTCTGAAAATGGATAGTGGTGATGGGCGCACAACATTGTTAATGTACTTAGTGTCAAAGAACTATAGACTTATAAATGGTTAAAATGGTAAATTTTATGTTTTATATATTTCAACCCAGTTAAAAGAAACAAATAAATAACAAATTGAAAGAAAGAATAAAACTCTGATACATGCCATAACATGGGTGAACATTATGCTAAGTGAAATAAACCGGACCCAAAAGGCAAATGTTATATGATTCCACTTAAATGAGGTCCCATTTATATGGAGTAAATTTTATGCTATGTACATTAAAAAATTAAGTAAAAAAAATTTCACTAGAGTGAGAGACTTAAAATTCAGCTTTCACATGCTTTAGGAAAGATGGATTGTAAAGATATGGAAGCACTGTTAACTAGCTTTTAAATGAATTCATAAGGAAAGGAAACGGTGTTAGTACAGAGTAACAAAAATGATTAGAAGGATTTTATATCTCAGTTAAATTGATTTTTTTTTTTTTTTTTTGTCTTTTGTCTTTTTCCGTGTCCGGCAACGGATTGCAACC
>NW_007727114.1:167086-249404 GCF_000696425.1 Galeopterus variegatus | reverse complement strand
GGCGGGAGCGCTGCCGCGCTTCCCAAGCGGCGCACTTATCCAGTGCACCACTGGGCCGGCCCTCAGTTAAATTGATTTTTAAAAAAATACTAAGAAAACAAAAAAGAAGAAGATTAGAGAGAGGAAGGACATTGTTCATTCAGGGAGACCTAGGAGTGTTTAAGAATAGAGGAAGTGAATCATGGAGAGGAAAAAATTAAGTCACGCAATAAAAAAGGGTAAACGATTGCTGAAAACTAATCTCAGCAGAGGCCAACTGAGGACAGCAGCAAAAGCACAGGAAAATTATTTGACCTCTAACATATGAAGCGGAGATGATAAATAAAAATTAAAAGATATTTTGAAATGGAAAGGAGGATCATCGAAAAACTTCACATTGGTAATTAAAATCAGCATTAAAAAGTGATCAAATAAGGCCGGCCCGGTGGCGCACTGGATAGTGCGCCGCTTGGGAAGCGCGGCGGCGCTCCCGGATCTCAATCAAAATAGCACTAGATTGTTCTAAAGTTCATATGAAAGAATGTATAAGAATAACTGTAAATATTTGACAAGAATATAATGTTACAGTATTATACACTGTAATAGAAAAATTAATTGGAACAGAATAAAGTTCAGAAATAGTCACAAGCCCAAATAGGAATTTAGTATATGACAAAAGTAGTATTTCAAATCAGTGATTAAAAAATTAGATTTTTCAGTAAATAACATAGTGGTTAATGGCTAGCACTTTGGAAAAGAAAAAAGCTAGATCTCCACTTTGATCCCTTGCATCAATATAAATCACAGGTGGATCAAAGATTTACAGGTAAAAAATAAAACCATAAAAATCCTAAAAGAAAACATGAAAAAATTCTACAAACCTCAAAACAGGAAAGATTTTTTCTGAGCATAACATAAAATTCAGAAGCTATAAATGGAAAAACTAAAAAATTTGACAGAATATTAGAACTTTGGATTGGCAAAATCACCATCAATAATCCAAAAAACAAACCTAGAAAAACTATTTATTACACATAACAAAGACTAATATTCTTAAGATCCATGAGCTCTTATGAATCAAGAAAAATACTATCAGTGCAAAAGAAAAATGGGTCACATTTGTCAATGTCACAGATAAATATACATACATACAAACATCGTATATAATAAAAAACCACATAAACTATAAAAACTAAACATTTAATATCAAACTATACAACCAGTCATTTCACAATTAAATTAAAGAGCTATTAGAACTTTAGGGGAAATGTATAGTTGGAAATGTAAATTAAAATATGTCAAAGATACGAACTGTACTTAGAATTGACTGTCTTTTCCCAATTTGAAACAGGAGTGAAAAAGTAAAGGATTTTATGAGACTGTAATGTCAAATTTCATTTGTAAACTACAGTGTTTAGTTGTACACATTCAATTCTAGAATTCAAACTGGACATGTTGATGGAAAGGTGGTATAACTAGCACCAAAAGCTTCCTGCTTAAGATATTAAAAATATACTAGAAACAGCATGCCTGAGCAACCAACTAATAATCTGTGAAAGGTAATCCTTATTCACTTACACATTATTATGTTTTTATTTTCTACTGTCAAAAGTTCAACAAATTAGGGGTAAAAATCACTGACCTAGTGCATATCAGGCAGTATCTTTTATATTTGTAGAACACAAAACAAGTTATTATATTTGCAGTCAACCATTTGCAGAGATCATCCCTGTATAGTTTTACACTGTAAGAATCAAATTTCCAAATAGGCACTTGGTTATTAGTTCTATTTTTAACCTGCCACTCATATACTGTCATGTACTTAAAATTCAGAACATGTTTACATTATCCATCCAGCAGGCTAATGCGAAGGCACACCAGACAGTCATGCATAATTCAAATCAATATCCTCAGGCTTGCAACTCTAAGTCAAAGCTGCCTTTTAAAAAGCTAGGGTGTGACTTTAACATGAATAAAGGATATCTAATTTTTCTTTTTATGTGACAAATTGATATTTTCTGCAATGAAATGCCAAAAATGCGAAGCCACTGTATAATAGATCTTTATACTATTGATAAAAGAGATAATTGAAAAAATAAATAAGGCAACTATAGAAGTCTTAGAAAATTAATTCTAAATAGTGAAAGAGACAAATGTGAGTTGAGTCAAATAACAAAGCTCACAATATAACAATAGATTATATGAGGTTTTGCCAACAACCAAAATGTACATAAAACTACAAAATCAAAGCTCTAAGTTATACTGTGAATTGGGAGTTCTTTTCATACTTAAATTAAGATTATGGTTTTGTGTCAGTAAAGTAAGTTTCATTTAAATTCCTTAAATGTAAACCCCACTACTGAATTTTTACAACTAGTAATATGTCTAGAAATGGCCCACAACTAGAAAAGCTTGGGTCTAACAAACTTAAATTGAGGGTTTTTGACTAACCATGTCAAGACACAACATTGAATATCCATTATACCAGACTCTGGTCTCTGTCACATTTACAGTAGATAATTGCTTTTAAAAGAATAAAAAAAGAATGATAACTGAGTCTTAGTCTACAAAGGTCTGTTTTTGAGGCTACTAAAGATATAAATTTTTACCAATAACTTAAAATGTGATACATAATTGATTAGACTCTGAATGAAAATTCTCATAAGCAAGAATAAATGTATACATTTTGATAATTTTTCTTCCCAGAAGCTTCAAATGTGACTTGTCATTTAAAGAAACCCTCCAGATATGAACGACATCACTGCTCATGCAACCCAACTCAATTATGAAAATTTCATATTATTAGTCCCATTCAATATTACAGACATACCAAACATAATATCCTCTACAATGACAGTCCATTACTGTCAAGGTGCAGTAATACGAAGGATGAAATTAATGGGATATAGAGAAAGGATTCAATCGTATCTGAAATAATGAAAAAAAGATTAAATGGCAGGCCTTTGGGAAATACAGTAAAGGCATGGAAGTCCTTTCAATGAAGACAGAGAATCTGGTTCAGGTACACAGATTATATCTTTTCAGTTTTCTTGTAAAGATGGAAAACTTAAGCAACTCTTCAGATGACAGAGTGGATAAATCAAAGATGTCTTCATTGATTAAGACTTGAATTTAATTAGGAGCTTAGAGATAACACTTGGCCAAATCTGTTCAACAACTGTTCTGTAAGAAAGTAGCAGAAAAACAAGTTTTATAGCAATTCAACCACCAATTAAAGCTAGAGAAATGGATGCACAGAAACTCAAAATCATAACAAAAGCAGCAAATGGAAAACTGCCCTAAAAAAGAAAGTCTGATCTGAACCATGGATTCAATAAATTCTTTTCTTTTTATGAAGGAATATTTCCCAAGAATATTTCCATACTTATTGCCCACAAAATTAGAATTAAGTAATATTTTAAAGCTCTCTAAAGATAAATAAGTTATTAGCTCAGTTTTCTTCTTTTATTTACGAACTACTTTGGAATATTTGTACTACAGCACCAAAGTTCAGAAAGCATACTATCTTCATATTAATTTTGACACAGAGACTAATGATAAGTTTTAGTAAAGTAGCCAACACAAAAGAACTAAAAGAAAGATTACAGAATATAAACTGCACACATAAATAGTTCATTTTTTATAACTAGCTTTACATATTATACTGGAAATTATAAAGGCAATAAAATGAAATTTTAACAGCTCTGCTTAGGAACATAGGACCTCAGAATGTGAGAACTGGAATAAATCTTAGATCACAGTACCTAACCCTATCATTTCTGCAAAAGAAAGCACAGAGAACTTGTGACATGCCCAAAGTTAACAGTTTATATAAGGATAAGATTAGAAACCATGTCTGCCACTTACAGGGCTGCTGTACATCCATACATGGCAGTTGTAACCACTTACCTAAGCAAAGAAGTTGCATACAATGTTTCAATAGTAATATAGACACAGCAGAGCCAGAACTAGACTAGAGATGAGATGCATATACATTTTCTACACAGAATTAGATGACATCCTTATGCCTCAACTTCCCACGTTTTAAAACTCATCCCCCATTTCCCCACTCTCCACCCCCTGTGGATCTACTTGCATCCACTGATTTATATGGGACGGTGACAAGCCTCTAAGGAAAACATCTTAAGCTAAGACTATATGCAAACATGTCTAGCAAATTAGAGGGTAAAGTGAATGAGATGACCCAAATTTCTGAAAGGAGCAATGACTCTTCATTGACAGTAAGAGAAGGAGATATCTGTCATAGAAAGCCATTCTAAGCTATCAGGCCTGGGGTCAGAGAAAAGTAGTGACCATCAGAGCAAGGTGATGGCTAGTAAATGATTCCATGCTGCCAAACTACCTGGTAACTTATTCACATACTGGGAAGAAAACACGCTGTGCATAAACTGAAAGAACAGCTTTTTAAAACTCTGTTAACACCTCAAAGCCCACAACTCTGACAGAGGATTCCCTAAAATAAGTATAATGCAAAAGGAGAATTATGTTTCTCATTTGCAAAAAAATGCTGCACTGTCATATCATAGCAATAACTGAGTGCCACAGTGGCATGCATGTGTGTATATATATATAGATAAAAATTTCTCTTATTTAGGTTAACCAGGGTAAATTTATCAACTCTTAGCCACCAAATTCATTCCCAAATTACTAAATATTATATGTTCCATATAACTCTAATGCTGGTCATCATTAATTGTACAATAATATAATATAGTTGGTATTTTATGATATACCATATATGCATACTAAAGTTGAGTCCAATTGATTCCAAATTATGTAGTTTATTAAACAGACAACTCAGCAGAGTATAACATGAAGCAGCTTAATTTTCACTCTGATTCTTTTAATTGCTCAATAATGAATTTTCCTCATTCTACCCTTAATTTGTTCTTGAGTCAGAGTTTATTCTTGCCCAGTCACTTTCTGTTAGTAAAGAATCTCAAGCTAGTAGAATTTAAAATTCCACTCCAGGTCTAGCTCAAATGTCATCTCTATACCTAACTTTCCAACTTGTAAAACAGAGTTAATAATAGTCCACTGCTCACAGAGCTGTCAATATATGAGTTAATATACACAAAGGGCTTAAAACAGTGCGTGTTACATAGTATTAGCTCTGATGTGAACTAAGCTTCTATTTATGGGACTTTGAATGAGAGATGAAGTGAGATCTGTACTTTTAATCCTCCTTACTCCAGGCACCTTGATAACTTAGCTCTGGGACCCCTTCTTCCCCTCTCTCTTGCATCTCTAATTACTCTGAGGTGTTGGGGCAAGGAAAAGGAATAGCAGAAGTCGTTGGGATTGCCTTCCTGGCTGCCTGTAGGTGGTAGGAAGGTACCCCAAACCTCACTCTAGTTTGGTTGGCTGTGGTGGCTTTTGCTGATATGGTGGTTTCTTCATAAATGCTGAACATACTTTATTTGGGTGATGTTCAGCTTCATCTCAGCCTTCCCATCACTGAGGAACTTCTCAGAATAGGGCAGCCAAGTATCTCCTCTGCTCAGCAGTCCATGCTCCCAGTCCCCTAATTAGGTAGAGCATGTTCTGGCTTGCCGGTTGCCTAATCAGTCCCATAGTTCTTATCTCCTCCTTTACTCTATATGCTCCTCCACATACAGCCTCAATAACATCTCCATACCCTCCAAGAACTTCAAGTCCCCAGTGAAATGTGGGACGGGGCAAGAGAGCCTTTAACACACCGTCTCCCAACTTCCAGACTCCAACTCTTTTTTCTTTTCCTTCCCACATCTCCTGTTTGTTTAATATGAAATGGGAGTGGGAGCATGGCAGTTAGAATGATATTTGGGAGTAATAAAACCAGTTTGGGTTACTTTATAATAAATAGTTAGAGAAGTGTCTGACCCAGACTATCAGCAGCTGTAAGCTCAAGGTTTTGCATAAGGGGAAGGGAGATGGAAACTATCACCTCCTCATCCTGTCTCTGAGCCCCTAATCACCAATTCAAGAATAGCAAAAGTCCCAAGAGAAGTCCCATTAAATATCCTGATACAAATACGAGGGTACTTCAGAAAGTTCACGGAAAAGCAGAATTAAAAGAACAATGTGAATCTTTCCATGAACTTTTCGAAGTACACTCATGCAATTAATATAGGAATAAACTCTCTTCCCCAAACATCACTGTAACCTGAGGTAGGTATAGGCCTTGATGCACAACCTAATTAAAAGCCTATGTGACAACAGAAAGGATGACCTTCTTTACCTCCAAATAGTCACAAGAAATCTGCAAATATAAATGAAGATTCTGCTGTCAAGCTATGGGCAAGTAGGAGTACAGCTAACTGTCTAACATGAATGATTTATCTGCTCATTTTGTGGGCAAATCAAATCAGGATGACTGCAAAATGAGGAAGAACATAAAGGAGGTTGAAGAATCAAACTCAAGAAATCCAAATATATAAATCGTTAACAAAACTAATGCTCCATGGTAATGAGAGAAAGAGAGCTTTTAATTAGAAATATCAGATTCATGACTTTATTTCAATTAAATACAAAAATTATTGATTTATTAAATTTGTACCTGGCAAGCACTATGTGAAATACTGGGAATTCACACTGAAGTGAAGTGAAATTAGTTAATGTATATAACACAAGAATACCCAAAGCAATAGACAGCTACAGAAATTCTGGGAATAGAAAGATCAGTCTGTGGGAGTGTTAGCAAGAAAGCTTCATGGTAGGAGCTGGCCTTAACTTTGGCCTTTAAATGCAGAGCTGAATAGGTACAAAAAGGATACAATGTCCCAAATTGGGGTACAGTTGCAACAAAGGTACAAAGTCAGGAAGGAATAAGCATGATGAGTTTGCCTTTAATCTTATGATTTCAACTATTAATTAGAGGCTTTCAAAAAAACATTTTAGTTACAGAACCCTTTGTTCAAATAAAATATAATCTATTTAAGCCAATAAAAGAAACAAGGAGCTAAATCTCTGTCCCCTCATTTTCATTCCCTGCCTCTTATTTTATCTTACTCCCAGAACAAAACTCTACCAAGGATCCACAGAACACATTCATAGAGCACAGGTTTAAAACTACTGTGGAATTTTGGGTGGGGGGTTCTCAACTACCTTTTAGTTGGTTCATCAAATTGCATAGCAAATGATTCTCTCACACACGACATCACTTCAAGCTCTTCAGAGACAGCAGCTCCATAAGGTTAGATGTTGGTAATATTTAGGTGAGCACAGCTTTTGCAATACTGTGTCATTAAATGTTATGGTAAAAAAATAAGTTAGAAAATAAAGCATTATGCTAATTTATATCAATATTTTAAGTGAATTTAAAATAAGCAAACTTTGCCACTAACTGTATAATTATAATAATATAGAGTTTTAAAACTAAACCCAGGATTAGTCTTAGGCAAAAGAACACTTTTTTTTTTTTTTTTTTTTTTACTGACCGGCAACGGGATCGCAACCCTCGGTGTTGCGCCCGCACCACGCTCAGCCAGTGAGCGGGAACCGGTCTCCACATGGGATCCGAACCCTCGGCGGGAGCGCCGCCACGCTCCCAAGCGGCGCACTCTACAGTGCGCCACCGGGCCAGCCCAAAAAGAACACCTTTTAAATACAGCATCGAACAAATTAGGTATAGAAGGAATGCATCTCAACACAATAAAGTTCATGTACAACAAATCCACAGCTAATATCACACCAAACGTACAAAAATTGAAGGCTTGCCCTCTAAGATCTGGAACAAGACAAGGATGCCCACTTTTGCCACTCTTATTCAACACAGTACTAGAAGTTCTAGTCTGTGCAATAAGGTATAAGAAAGCAATAAATGGCATCCAAATAGAAAAGGAGGAAGCCAAACTACCTATATTTGCAGATGACATGATCATATAAAAACCCTAAAGACTCAACCAAAAAATTACTAGAACTAATAAATGCATTCAGTAAAGTGGCAGGATACAAAATCAACACACAAAAATCAATAGCCTTCCGATATGTAAATAACACAACAGCCAAAGAAGAAATCAGGAAAGTAAAAGCATTCACAGTAGCTATCAAAAATGAAATATCTAGGGCCAGCCCGGTGGCGCACTGCTACAGTGCACCGCTTGGGAGTGCGGCGGCGCTCCCGCCGATGGTTCGGATCCCACATACAGACCGGTTCACGCTCACTGGCTGAGCGGGGTGCGGGCGCAACACCGAGGGTTGCGATCCCGTTGCCGGTCCCGGTCCGGTATGGGCGCGACAATGAGGGTTGCGATCTGTTGCCGGTCACGAAAAAAGACAAAAAGGAAAAAAAAAGAAATATCTAGCACTAAATTTAACCAAGGAGGTGGAAGACCTCTACAGTGAAAACTATAAAATATTGGTGAAAAAAACTGAAAAGGACACAAAAAAATGGAAAGATATCCCATGTTCATGGGTCAGAAGAATTAACATCATTGAAATGTTATTACCGAAAGCATTCTACAACACAATCCCTATCAAAATACCAATGATATTCTTTTACAGAAATAGAAAAATAAACTTAAAATTTGTATGGAATCTCAGAAGACCCCATATAGCAAAAGCAATCTTAAACAAAAAGAACAAAGCTGGAGGCATCACATTCCCTGACTTCAAAATATACTATAAAGCTATAGTAACCAAAATAGCACAGTACTGGCATAAAAACAGACAAATTTACCAATGTAATAGAATAAAGAGCCCTGAAATAAACCCATGTAACTACAGCCAATTAATTTTTGACAATGGTGCCAAAAATACACAATGGGGAAAGGGCAGCCTCTTCAACAAATGGTGCTGGGAAAACTGGATATTCATATGCAGAAGACTGAAACTAGGCCCCTATCTCTCACCATACACAAAAATCAACTCAAAATGGATCAAAGATCTAAATTTAAGACCCAAAACTATGAAACTACTAGAGGAAACATAGGGGAAATGCTACCCGAAATGTGAACGGGGCAGTGCTTTTTTGAGTGAGACTACAAAGGCACAGGCAACTAAAGCAAAAATAGAGAAATGGGAGAACATCAAACTAAAAAGCTTCTGCACAGCAAGGGACATTGTCAACAAAGTGAAGAGACAGAATGGGATAGTGTTTGCAAACTACACATCAGACAAGGGGCTAATTATGCAGAATATATAAGGAACTTAAACAACTCAACAACAAAAAACCAAATAACTCAATTAAAAAATGGGCAAAGGACCTGAATAGACATTTCACAAAAGACATACAATTGGCCAAGAGGAACATGAAAAAATGCTCAACATCACTAATCATCATATACTCACTGTGCAGTATATATATATATATGTACCAAAACAATAGTCTACCCCACAAAAATGTACAATGTTAAAATATTTTGAATAAAATTGAAATAAATAAATTTTAATTAATGTCTAACTAATAACTATAACTGGAATTAACTTTTAGAATAGAAGACAATTCTGTTTTGGGGTTTTTTTTTGTTTGTTTGTTTTTTCCTTTTTGTCTTTTTTCGTGACCGGTAACGGGATTGCAACCCTCAGTGTCGCGCCCGTACCGTGACCGGCAACAGGATTGCAACCCTCGGTGTCGCGCCTGCACCGCGCTCAACCATTGAGCGGACCGGTCTCTATATGGGATCCAAACCCTCGGCGGGAGCGCCGCCGCACTCCCAAGCGCCGCACTCTACCAAGTGTGCCACCGGGCCGGCCCGACAATTCTGTTTTTAAAAGTCCCATTCTGAAGGGGAAAAAGATATTTTGCCCTCTCAACCAATAAAATATCAATAAAAACCAACTGTTTCTATTGTTTTTTAGATAGTACCAAGTCCACAAACTCATTTTTTTCAATATATTAAATTAGCAATGTGTATACCTATGTGATTTAATTTTGTACATAAAGACTCTCCATATATATAAATACATTAATAGCTACCATTTATTCAGAACCTTTATATCCCAAGACATGTGGTATTTCTAGTCCTCACAATAACTCTTTAGGGTAAGTATTATTAGCCATACTTTACATTTAAGAAAAGTAAGACTCAGAAAAGTTAATTATGTCACACAGATAATAATCATTGAAGATGGGATTTAAATTAAGTTTGTCCATGGTTGTTCGTTTCCTGACTCATGTGACCAAATCAGAATATTATGAGAAACAAGCCAGTGCACCCCACAGAGCTCCACAAGGGCTTGGGATTTGGAGGCATCAGGTAGCACGGAAGGTGGTGGGTGAGATGTGTGCTGAAAACAAGAGCAGGAGCATGAAAGCCCTGCATAATAAGCAATTAACAACACCCCTCCCCAAACTGTGTCCTCTGCACTAAGCCTCCAAGCACCCAATTAATGGACATCAAGCACAACAAGAAGAGGGGAGATATATCATGTTAAAAACAGAGAATGAAGTGAAAATCTATGTGATGAACAGTGAAATGCTCAGCTACCTCTTATTACTTACATTCCAAGAGTCAAACAGTCTACCGCACTTCCCACCAAAAGCAGGATGCTGAGGAATCCTCTAAAAAACTGAATGGCCTCAGATACTGTACTTTATTTATAAACACATGCAGGAGTCTCAAAAGAAATAGTCATATTCCTTACCAATCAACTAACAGTGAAGACCACCAGTGACAAACTCAGCCCACGCACACAGTTTCTAGTCTGCTTTTCTACGTATCACTCTTAAATATGGCAAAGAATCTTCATATATGTGAGAAACCCTCCCAACATGAAAGACAGAAAACAACAAAACAAAACAAAAAGGAAATAGATAATATAAGAAACAAACAAAAAAAGACTTCAGATGGAAGAAAAGAACGCCCTTAGTGATGAAAAGATATTACAATCATAAAATAAGAACAAATGCTTCAAGAAAGGAACCATCAGAGACTGAAAAACAACTCTTGGTATTTTAAAATGTGACAGTAGAAAGTGAATAAGTAAACTGGAAGATAAAGTCGAAAAAAATCTCTCCAGGTATAAAATGAGAGAAAAATAAGAAAAGTATGGGCACAAAGTAGGATATCCAAAACTAAAACTACTAGGCATTCCAGAAAAAAGAAAAGGAAAATAGAAGGAAACTATGAAAGAAATGATTCAAGAATTTTTCTCACATCTGAAGAAATGAGTACCCAGACGGAAAGGGCCTGGCATCAACAGTGAAAGAAGTTGTACCCAAGGTACACTGTTAGAAAATTTCACAATACAGTGGAGAAGGAGAATATACAGACTTAAAACTCACTAAGAAAATAAAACAGATAATCTAAAAATAAAAAAGAACCAAAATGGCATAGGCTTCTTGCAGCAACACCATGAGAAGAAAACAGAGCAATGACTTCAAACTTCTAAAGGAAAATGATTTTCAAACTAGCATTCTATACCCAGCCAAACCACTTATCAATTAGAAGTTAGAATAAAGTTATTTTCATACATGTGGCACCTCAAAAAGCTCACCTCCAATACACTGGAAGCTACTAAAAGATAGGCTCCACACCAAAATGAGGAACTAAACCAAAAAAGACTTGATTTTTTTATATACTTATATACATAAATTAATTTCATAAAAAATTAAAGGTGCTATGATAAGACCAGAATAATGGTTAATGGCTTTAGATTTCAATGAGATCGGTATCAAAAGTTGAATATTTAAGCGCTCATACTGTAGACACAATCCACAGAATTGTCTAATGAATTCTTGGAATTGTTTTATTTAGCTCCTTGACAAGATTCCTATTACTGCTGAACTAAGCCAGAAAATTTCCTGGCTGAACAAGTTAACTTATCTTCCAATCTCTCATTCTCATATCTCCAACTCATTCGTTATAGATGTTGTAGGGCTATCTTCCTAAAACAAAACTCAGGTCATGTGATGCCCCTATTTAAAATCTTCTAATAGTCTTCACTGCCTAAAAGAAAGTCCAAATTCTATACCACAGCAGTTAAGACCCTGAATGATCAGTAGCAACTTAACTTTTCAGTCTCCTATTTTAACTACTACTACTCCTCCAGCCACACAAACCACCTGCTGCTTCTCAGACTCAGCAGAACTTTCTCTTAAACAGCTATTTTTTCTATCTCTGTGCATAACATAGCAGGCATTCAAAAAATATGGTGGCATAAATTAGTGTTTCACTGTAGTAAAAGAGCAAAGGAGAGTCAACTATAATATAATCCAATCTTCTATGCATAAACAAAAAGTTAAAGTTAAATTAGAATGTTTATCAATATTTATATTGTGTAGATGAATAGAAAATTTCCATGTTTTGGTGTAATTTGGCCTTCTTTGATCTAGGCTATGTCTTCATGTGTAAATAAGGAAAGTGGTGGACTAGGAGGTACAAAACTGTGCTGTCCACCGTAAGAGAATCACCGTGCAGTTTATGCATGTATTGAAACAACACACTGTACCCCACAAATACATACAAGTAAATGTTAAAATATTGTGAATTTAAAAAAATTTTTAAAAGAAAATTTGTAGTCATGTAGGCTATTGTATAAAATTGTAATACTGTAGTCCCCCGTCTGTGGTTTCACGTTCCCAATTTCAGTTACCTGAGGGCAACTGCAGTTTGGAAATATTAAATGAGAAATTCCAGAAATAGATAATTAATAATTTTTAAATTGTTCGCCATTCTGAGTAGTATGATGAATTCTCACACCTCCTCCCTCAAGATGTGAATCATCCATTCGTCCAATGTATCTATGCTATAGATGCTACCTGCCCAGTTAGTCACTTATTAGCTATCTTGATTATCATATGGAGTATCACAGCGCCACAGTGCTTGTGTCCACGTAACCTTTATTTTACTCCATAATGGTCCCAAAGTATAAGAGTAGTGATGCTGGCACACTGTTAATACTTGTTCTATTTTATTATTAGTTGTTGTTATTCTCTTACTGTGCCTAATTTCTAAATTTAACTTTATCATATGTATGTATGTACAGGAAAAATCACAGTGTACGAAGGTACTTCAAAAGGTCATGGAAAAAGAGAATTAAAAAATAATACAAATCTTTCCATGAACTTTATGCAGTACTCTCACATACAGGGTTCAGTACTATCTGTGGTTTCAGGCACCCACCGAGGATCTTGGAACATATCCCCTGTGGGTAAGGGGGGGAATATCTAGTAGTCATCTACTCTACTAGTACTAGTCATAAGAAAATGTAGAGAATGAGGCAGAATGACCTTGGCATTTAATACTACACCTAAAACTTAGTGATAACATGATAGATTAAACTTTAATAAAAGGGAAACAAACTTTTAATAGGTATGCTAGACTATTTCTTATTTTAAAAAATTTAACTAACACACCTGATTAATTTCTTGTTAGCAACCTGTTGAATGAACCCCTAAGCATTTATAATGCTTCCTTCATGTCAACTGTTTACTTAAATTGCCTTAGAATGCCACTGTCTTTGTGCTTAGACAGCTTTTAAAACCTAAAATTGCCTCCAAAAAGTTTACCATGAGGGGAGAAATCCAAGAGGCTGAATATACTAAAAATTCTATAATTAGAATCCAAATAAATCACACGCTTAAGGAGTAACTTAACTAAGAGTTTAAAAAGAATTCAATGAGTTATTGTTAGCATTTGTTTGACAACAGAGTGCTCCTGACTGATTTCAGTTCAGAATACAAACCAAGAAATGTGACCACATATATGCAAAAAGGACCTAAAAATTAACAGAAGTAGCAGACAAAAACAATTCAAAAATCTTCTAAAAACAACTAAGATAAAGTTAGCAGTCTTAATCATATTACATATAAAGTTAAGGAAACAAAGTAACACAGATACAAGGCTAGTCTCTCAAAGAATCTGATATTAATATTCTTTAGAAGGTAGTCTGAAATGTATTTCCCTTACACATAGGAGATTGATTGAATAGGCTATGTACTTATTCAAGGGTGTACTCACCAAATGTCTAAAATAGGGAAGATCTCTATGAACTCATATGGAATGACTTCCAAGATACACTAAGTTACAAAAGGAAGATGCAAAAGAAAAAATATATATACATACATACAGGTACACAGTATACTACCTTTCATATGCTACACCTTTTGTAAAACAAAACATAAGAGAAACCAGAAACTAATAAAAGTAGTTAATTACACAGGTAAATAGGAATAAAATGGAAAGAATAAAAAAAGGAATGGGATTTCTCTGAGTATACCTTTTTATTTAGCTTTTACTTTTAAGCTGTGCTAATGCTTTACATATCAAAAATAGAATTATGAGCTCCCTAAATCTCTCCTCTTCTTCCCCTGAACTCCAGCGGCCCCAGCTTAGCTGATGTTACATTTTTATAGTTGTAAATTGGTTGATTTGTTGGAGAGAGTGATACTGCGGACCATCTATTCTGCCATCTTGACTGGAACCCCCCAAAACAGAAATAAATTGATAAAGACAGAAAACAATCCTAACACTGAATGAGACTAAAAATATGAACTGAACTATATTTATAGCAAACAGATAACTAACCACAATGAAAGACACAAAAAGAATCAATTAATGTGTACTTTGAACACAGTACACAGTATATCTTAGGATATATTCTAAGTATAAATAGAATGCAAAAAATTATTGAATTTTATTTAAGAATTTCTGGTTGTTGGTGGTAATTATGTAGCAATTCCCAAACTACTTTGTATGTATTGTAGGACTGAGTAAATGAATAAATACAAGAATTTTGTTGGGAATCATGGTGGTATGGGTGAAGGGAGATACAAATGCAGAATGGAGAAAGGAGAGAAAGAACTCTATAGTACTGGATGCTATTTGTGATATCAAAATGAACTCTGTCCACTGAAAGAGCCAAGAAGAAATGACACCCAATAGCAATAAGTACACCTAGACCTTGATTTCTAAATATCATTCCTCACAAAAAGAAAGCAGGGCTCCTTAAAAAAAAAAAAGGCTGATTCCTAGGCTGGGCAGGGAAAATGCAAGAGGAGAACAGCACTTTTTCTGGCAAAAAATTACTTAAAGAAAGGAAGTGCTCAAGATCTGATGGGGACATGTCAAAAAGATATAGGAGATAGCTTGAATGAACAATCAGTAGACAATTTGAGAATCCAAATGAAAAATGACCGGAATGGGTAACAGTGAATTTTTAAAAAGTCTGTGAGTACTAAGGTAATACCAGAAAAACAGTAATAACTGATTTAAACAAAAATTATCAATGAATGCTAAAACTACTGGGTACTCAGTAACAAGCATACTCACACAGTCTCAAAGTACCTACCCCCAAATTACTTACTCTTTAGAAAGTGGAAAAGGATCTTCTAAAATGGAGCAAACTAGCAGATACCTCACCACTTAAATCAAACAATCAAAGTTAAAAGCACCAATAATAACCGAGATCATGTGGCCCTGGAAGTACACACTGAAGATACTTCACCTTTGTAGTATTCCTGCCAAAAATGTTAACCTGAAAAAAGTGGGCATCTTTGTTATTTGTATTTTGCATAATGTATAACCAACATTCCCAATTCTTGAACTACAGTCAATTTACTTTTGCCAATTATAGTATATCAAAACATCTGTAATATTCTCTGAATACTTCATCAGAAATGCACTGAAAATATGATTCACATTGAATCCTTCAAATCAGGACATGTAGAAAAAGGATGAATAAATAATGAAGGAAAAAAACTATACCTCAGGGAGAGAAAAATCCAAACATTCTTTGATTTTTCAAACACTTATTGGCTATCTTTCTATGTGCCATACCCTCTGACAAGCATTAGGCAAACAAGGACAAGTAAGGCAAAGCACCTGCCACCTTTATCCTTCTCATAGAAACTTCTAATCCCCATAAAAACAATGATAAAGCAATATTTACCTAAACTCTGGTTTAAAAGGAATATATAATGGTGGATCTAAATTAATTAGAATCATCATCTAACTATATAAATCAATAAGATAAGAATACATTAATATAAAATAAATTTTATAATAATTGATTAACTATAGTGTTATAAACAGGGAATCTGGATCAGACTGCCTGGCTTGAATCCTGGGCCCACCATTCAACATATACAAAGTCTACTACTTATTACTGATAAATACACCTCCAAAATGTAGCCCCAAGTGCAATTCTAAACCAAAGCTTAGGAAGATGAGAAGTTGCGTTTCATTTGATTAAAGTCCTTTAAAAAAATTTTTAAATTAATGTAACTTTACTATTACTTCAGAGACAAGAAATAGCTAGAGGAGGCTTTTTAAAAAGACTTCATCTCACAGGAAAATGTATTCCTTCAAAAATGCTGGTAGCATAATTCTCTTTTAAAGTTCATTTGACGTAAATGAAAAAAAAAAAAAAGAATATGCCCTCCCTTAAAGTGTACTAAACTTATAAATTTTTAAATGTGTTAATTTGAAATGTAAGGGTCTGAAATAAATGAATTCCAAATTAACTATATTCAAAGCATCTCATATATTTTTTACAGAAATCTAATTAATTTGGGAAAAGCATTCACTTTGTATTTAGCACTATTGTGAATAAACAGATCTTAGTTTGACAAGTTGTACAATACATTTGGGAACTATTTTGTTGACCAGTTCACTCTGATGAAATTAACTTCCACATTTTTCACAGTATTGGAAGCTTTCAACCAAATGTGTATAGTACTAAATGATTCTATTCTTTTAAAATCTAAATGCATGGAAAAATTTATAAATATGCAACAAGAAGATGTATCATTGTTAAAGAGAATCATTTCCTGGAAATTCCAAGGAAGGGGAAAACTTCAAAGATACTTTTATTCTTAGAAGGAAAATGTCTGAGCAGCAAGATATCTTTAGTGTCAGTTATTAGATCCAGAAAGAATAAATCTATCACACTTGCTAGAAGCAGCACCCTAACAAGTTTTGAAATTGAAATGAAAATTTTCTATAGCCTTGACTCATTAAAAGATTGTCTCAAGCAAGGAAAGCCTTCCACAAAAGGACAGATGACAGCAATGACTTAAAAATTCAGGTGAAGGGCTTCTGGTCAAGACGGCGGAGTAGACAGTTCCTAGCATCACTCTCTCCCACAAATCAACCTATTTGCAACTATTAAAAAGCAACAACAGGAGGCCAGAAATTGGGACCAGAACAGGCAGGAGCCATGTGCTGTGGGACCCTAAACACAGGCAAGTGCCCACCGCACAGAGAGGCCTGAGAGCTGCCGGGCCCACATGCCCTGAGTCAGCAGCGCCAGAACAGGCAGGTGCCATGGGACCTCCAACCCAGGTGAGTCTTCACCACTTAGAGAGGCCTGAGAGCTGCCAGGCCCACATGCCCTGAGTCAGCTGCACCAGAAAAGGCAGGTGCTGCAGGACCCCCAGCCCAGGCCAGTCCCTGCTGCCCAGGGAGGCCCAAGAGCTTCTGGGTCCACACGTCCTGAGTCAGCTGCACCAGAAGAAGCAGGTGACTTGGGATCCCCAGTCCAGCACAGTCACCACTGTGCAGAGAGGCCAGAGAGCCACCGGGCCCACATGCCCCAAGCCAGCTGTGCCAGAACAGGCAGGGGCTGTGTGACCCCCAGAACAGACTATTTCCCGCTCCCCAGAAGCAGCAGTCCCTTCAGGATCAAGGCCAGACACCAAGGTGGAACGAGTGGACCATGATAACCCCTGCCAGAATGACTTATCACCAAAGGAAAATAATAAGTCTCAAGCTCTAGATCATATAGAACAGGAAGCCCTTGAAATGACTGACAAGGAATTTTGAGCAACAATTCTAAGGAAACTAAATGAGCTACAAGAAAACTCAGTTAGACAACACAATGAAGTCAGAAAAAAAATACACAATCTGAAAAAAGAAATGTACAAAGAAATCAATGCCCGGAAAAAGAATGTAGCAGAGCTTGTGGAGCTGGAGGATTCATTCAACAAAATAAAAACCACAACAGAGAGTCTAACCAGCAAGCTAGAACAAGCAGAAGAGAAAACTTCTGACCTTGAAGACAGGCCATTTGAATTAACACAGGCAGACCACAAAAAAGAAAAAAAGAATTTAAAAAATTTAAGACAATCTAAGAGAGAAAACAGACAACCTTAAGTGCTCAAATATCCAAATCATGGGTATTCTGGGAGGGGAGGAAAAGGAAATGGGATTGACAACATATTCAACAAAATAATAGCAGAAAACTTCCCAGGTATAGGGAAAATCACAGATCTTCAGACTCAGGAGGCCCAAAGACCCCCAAACATATTCAACCCAAAAAGATCATCTGCAAGACATGTTATAGTCAAACTGGCAAAATTCAAAGACAGAGAATCCTATAAGCTGCAAGAGAGAAGCAGCAAGTCGCTTATAAGGGAGCCCCCCAAACAGACTAACATCAGACTTTTCATCAGAAACCCTAAAAGCCAGAAAAGAATGGGATGATATATTCAAAATAATAAAGGACAAAAATTGCCAGCCAAGAATACTTTACCCAGCAAGGCTATCCTTCCAAAATGAAGGACAAATACTATATTTATCAGACAAACAGAAACTGCAGGAGTTCACTACCACATGACCAGCCTTACAAGAAATTCTCAAAGAAGTACTGGGTTTGATACCTGAAAAACAACCATCACTGCCATGAATACTCAGAAAAGAACAAAACCTACCAGTAAAACAAAAAAGCTAACAATAAAGAAAAAAGATAGTTTATCTACCACCCCAAGAAACTGACAAATGCAGAAAACACAGAAAATCAGAAAGAAAGGAACAAAAGATATTTGAGATATCTAAACAAAAAACAATAAAATGTTAGGAATAAATCAACACCTTTCAATAATAACTCTAAATATAAAAGGATTAAATTCCCCACTCAAAAGACACAGACTGACTGACTGGATTAAAAAGATGGACCCAACAATATGCTGCCTTCAAGAAACTCACCTCGCCTGTAAAGACTCACACAGACCAAGAGTGAAAATGATGGAAAAAGATATACCATGCAAATAGAAATGAAAAACGAGCTAGAGTAGCTATTCTTATATCAGATAAAATAGACTTTAAACCAAAAACCATAAAAAGAGATAAAGAAGGCTACCATGTAATGATAAAAGGATCTATCCATCAAGAAGACATAACAAACATAAATATATATGCGCCCAAAATTGGAGCAGCCAGATTTATAAAGCAAACACTATTAGATCTAAAGAATGAGATAGACACTAACACCATAATAGTGGGGGACCTGTATACCCCACTCTCAACACTGGACAGATCATCAAGGCAAAAAAATCAATAGAGAAACACAACATCTAAACAACACTTTACACCAACTGGACTTGGCAGATATCTACAGAACATTCCATCCAACAACCTCAGAATATTCATTCTTCTCATCAGCTCATGGAACATTCTCCAGCATAGACCACATGTTAGGTCACAAAGCAAGTCTCAACAAATTCAAAAAATTGGAATCATTCTTTGTACTTTTTCAGATCACAATGGATTAAACTTAGAAATCAACAACAAGCGAAATTCTGGAAACTATACAAACACATGGAAATTAAACAACATTCTACTTAACGACATTTGGGTCCAAGAAGAAATTAAACAAGAAATCAAAACATTTCTTGAAACTAATGAAAACAATGATACATCATACCAAAACCTGTGGGATACTGCAAAAGCAGTACTAAGGGGGAAATTTATTGCATTAAATGCTTACTTCAGAAGAATGGAATGATGGCAAATAAACAACCTAACACTTCACCTTGAAGATCTAGAAAAACAAGAACAAGCCAAACCCAAAGTCAGTAGACAGAAAAGAAATAAGATCAGAGCAGAACTAAATGAAACAGAAACATGAAAAATGATACAAAAGATCAATGAAACAAAAAGTTGGTTTTCTGAAAAGATAAATAAAATTGACAAACCTTTAGCAAGGCTAGCTAAGAAGAGAGAAGTCCCAAACAAAAAAAATTAGAAATGAAAAAGATGATATTACAACTGATACCTCAGAAATACAAGGAATCATTAGAGACTACTATACACAAGTATATGCCAACAAATTTGAAAATCTGGAGGAAATGGATCAATTTCTGGATACGTACAAACTACCAAAACTAAGCCAAGAAGATACAGAAAACATGAACAACCCAATAACAACAAAAGAGATTGAAGCTGTTATCAGAAGGCTACCAACAAAGAAAAGCCCAGGACCGGATGGGTTCACTGCAGAGTTCTACCAAACCTTCAAAGAGGAACTGATATCAATTCTCTACAAACTATTCCAAAAGACTGAAACAGAGGCCATTCTCCCACACTCACTCTGAGGCAAACATCACCCTGACACAAAAACCAGACAAAGATACATCAAAAATAGAAAACTACAGGCCAATATCCTTGATGAATACAGATGCTAAAAATCCTCAATAAAATACTAGCTAACAGAATACAGCAACACACACAAAATTATACACAATGATCAAGTGGGATTCATCCCAGGGATGCAAGGTTGTTCAACATACGCAAATCAACAAATGTGAACACCACATCAATAAAGTCAAAGACAAAAACCATATGATCATCTCTATAGACCCCTGGTAGAGCATTTGACAAAATTCAACATTTGTTCATGATAAAGACTCTCTACAAGTTAGGTATAGATGGAAAGTATCCCAACACAATTAAAGCCATATATGATAAGCCCACTGCCAACATCATCCTGAATGGGGAAAAGCTGAAAACTTTTCCTTTAAGAACAGGAACTAAAAAAGGATGCACACTCTCACCACTCCTATTCAACACAGTGTTGGAAGTACTAGCTAGAGCAATCAGAGAAGAGAAGGAAATAAAGGGCATCCAGATTGGAAAAGATGAAGTCAAACTGTCCCTGTTTGTGGATAATATGATCCTATATTTTGAACAGCCTAAAGCCGCTACAAAAAAAACTCTTTGAGTTGATAAATGATTTCAGGAAATTGCAGGATACAAAATCAACGCACAAAAATCAGTAGCATTTCTTAGAAAAATTTCATACAGATATCTCTTTTTGTAGTTCAAAAAAAAAAAAAACAGATTAATATGGCCACCTAAAGGAGAAAACATGATCAACAAATAATGCCATCACATTTTCTTACTTTTTCTAGAATATCTGTATTTCAGATTTATAATATATAAACTACTCTAAAGGACCCAACTGAAGAGGTTAATCTTGTATGAAATAGACTTAGGGAGGATACTAAAGTAGCAGTGATGATCTAACGGAAGCCAAACATTAATTCTGCAGTAGACTTAACAAGTACAGTTTTTGTAACTTTAGCTATGTGACTTTAGGTTAAAAATTACTTAATTAACCTAAAATCGCTTTTCACTTCTGTAAAATGGGGATAATTTTACCTACCACAATGAATGGCAATGAAGACTAAATATGACAACATGTATAGAAACTAACAGTCAGGCACACAGTAGGAGCTCAATAAATGGTAGTTCTTACTACCTACCTGGTCACGGTTCTTCACTGGTCTCTCCTAATCCCTAACCAGGACCTCTCTAACCTTCTCTACTCTTGCAGATTGTTTCCAATATTAGCTGTTCCAAAGTTTCTCTACTGGAATTAACTAGGGTGTTGAGAAATGAACTAAAGGTTCCTTATCAGCACTAATGAGGTAATACTACGTCATGCAAAAAACATATATTTTAAAATATTTTTCCTTCTACCTTGTAATTTCCATTAGTTACCTCAAACCCACATTAGTAAAGTCCAACTTTTCATAAACTTGAGTGACGGTAATATGGAGAATAAAGGGTCAGAGCAGTAAAGAGAACTGTAACCTACTCTATCCATTCCTTTTCTTGTGCCTTAAGAAAATGAACAAAATCCTGCATGAGCCAAGAGAACTGTACCGAGTAATCCCTGTAGGTGATCGGCCATGAAGAAAGTAGTGTTTCTGCAGAGGCGGCTATGCAGAGGCACAGCCACCTGGTGAAGATGCAAATGTGTATTAGAAGCAAATTCCCCTCTTCCCCTAGTATACACCAAAGGAGGGTTACCCTTGGTGGGTGGGAGGGAGAAGGTGAGATGGGTTAAAAATCCCTGCACCTGCCTCTCTTTCTTGACTCTCAATGTTGATAATGAGGGAGTAGGTGAGTAGGTGGTAAGAATGTGTAGGCAGCAAATGGACATTTTCTTACCACTTATTCTCTCCTCAACAACATTCAGTATGACTTCTTTCCTTATTACTCTACTCTACTAAAACTTCAATTGAAAATCATTCATCAACTTCTACTGAAGAAAGTGGCTTGCTTGAATTCTCATACTCCCCAATCTCTCTGCTCTCCTTAAAACTCTTCTTCTATGTTTGATAAAATATAACATTCTCCTGATTCTCTTCTTTATCTTTTTTACTGTTTCTTCTCTCCTTCTATATGACTCACTTTATTCTCCTTCAAAGGAAATGATTCTCTGATCTTTTCTCTCCCCACATCTCCCTCATCAATTCAACGCATTCCCATTGTTTCCATTCTCTAAGCACATATGATCTGAAAACCTCTCTCCCTGACCCCATTCATGATTACAAGCTTGACAGCCATTTTCAACTGCTTAAATATCTTGCCTCATCACATATGTAAAACCACTTATAACATCTCCTGCCCACTCCCCATCTCCAACAAAAAACTGATCCCTCTCTGGCTTTCATGTTTATATTAATGACCCCACCATTCTCCTAGTCATACCTGATGGAAACCAGTGTCATCTTTGATCTTCGACACTTCCTTTTCCCTAATGTTCTAAATACATTCAGTTCCTAAATCCAGTAAATTCTACCTCCAAAATGTCTCTCCTATCCTCTTATATTCCTATTGCCACTACCACAATTCAGATTTTTATCATTTCCCACACAGACTACTCCAAAGACCTCCTTAGTTAATGTCTTTCCCTAGAGTCTTCTTGCTGCTAAATTAATCTCTCCAAAACACATCCCTGATCGTAGTTCCTTAGTAAAAAACTTCCAGTGAGCTCTCACTGGCTAACAAATTAAACCCAATCTTCTCGGATAGGGAAGCACCCCAGAACTTAAACCTCATCTCTCTTTCCAATTTTATCTCCTATTCTCTCATATATATGCACCTATGTTGGAGTTGAGTGGATTTCTCTCTGTTCCTGAATATTCCCTACATTTTAGCCCTTCATACTTTGGGGTTTATGAAGTATCCTCTATCTAAAATACCTCTACTTAGTCTTTTCACCACCTTTCTGCCCATTCTTAAAAGCCGAACCCAAATACCATTTTCTCTCTGAAGCTCTCTCATACCTTCCCCAATGGGTGGTATTTTACCCCCCTCCCTAAAACCTCTAACATTTTGTATGTATTCCACACTTTTGCCTGTAGTTATGTTCAGAATTTACAGTCACTTGAAACTGCTTTCCCCTATGATCTTGAGCTCTGAAATCTCCCTCTCCAATCAAAGTCTCCTGTTCTTCCCCTATGCCACTGAACGTATTTTAGGCTTTTATCTTTCAGTAAGGAATATCCTATGACACACAAGCTATTCTCCCACTCTATTGTTGTTTTATATTATCCCTTGGTCCCCTCCCCATTCTAAATCCCAATGATAGCATTTTAACAAGGATATCCATCTCCACCAGGATATTCCACAGACACATCAAACTCCTAATGACTATGATTAAATTATCCTCTCCCACGAACTCAATTCTCTCGAGCTCTTTTAACTGACTACATATCCTGACTCCTTCCCTCTGCACACACTCAGTCACCAGGACATGCTGAGTTCATCCTTAGATCTGTATTTCTTCATCCCTAAATTCACTGCTCAGGAGATCACATCACTATCTAACTGGTCCTTTCTGCCTCCTGTAGCCCCCACTTGCAATTCTTCTGTACAATAGCTAAATAACGTTTCTTAAAAGCATTGATCCAAAAGTACCACACTCTCCTGCTTAAAAACTTTCCAGGGCTCTACATTTTCTATAAGACAGTATCAGTCCTATTACCTACCCCTTCTCCAAACACAGATCCTAAGTTATACTTTCCCTTGCTTTCATGATTTCATGCAGACACTATTCTGTGCTTGCTGAAAGAGTTCCTAGTCATGTCCAGTTCACCTATTCTGTGAAGACTCCATTAGACTTCCTTATACCCCTGTCTCCCAAACAAAGCCTGAGTCACCTCCTCCTCTGTATTTCTACAGTACTTTGTTCATGTAACTAACAGACTTCTTATCATATTATATTACTTATCTACTCACTGGTCTTCCTCCTCCAGTCTGTGGGCTCTTTAAGAGAAACAAGCTTGTTTAATTCATCTTTACATCCACAGTATCTAGCATAGTATATGGCACATAAAAAGCTTTCAACAAATGTTTATGAAATAAATGACTCTAATTTCAGAATGCCTGATATCAATCTACCCCAGGTGTTTTACCAAATCATTTAGAGTAGAAATATGTAGAAAAGTACAGGATAGGTACTAAATACATGGGTAAAATGAAATGAGAAGGTGATTCTAGGACACTTGTACCAGTTCCTGAGGTTAGGGCAAGAACAGAAGAGCCACCAAGATTAGACTTCCCTCCTCACTGCTTTTCCCACAGACTACGAGTCATGCTAGACTCTACATAGAAGCCGCAACCCAGACAGCAGAAGCATGTAGGGGGTGAGAGGGAGTCAGGAGTGAGTAGGGGAAAGAAGTCCTAAACTGCACCTACAGAAGTGTCTAGGGTCACAGATCAGACTCAGCTCTTGCTCATGACACATCATCATCACCATCACTTTTCACTACCCACAGCTTCAACGACATTTACTGATCACTTATCTATTAGGTGCCAGACACTATGCTAAAAACAGTACCATACACATCATTTACTTTTCATGACAAACCTTGCCAGGTCAGTACTGTCCAAATTTTAGAGACAATGAAACAAATCTAAAAACAATTAGTTATACCACCCAAGGTTTCATAGCTAATGTATTAAGAGATAGAGGCAGAATATCAACATGAATCAGACTTTTCAAAACCCATTCATTCGCTTTCTGCTCTACTATTCGTGTGCCAGTGAGGACTGCCTTTACTGCTTTGCATTATTCAGTTATCTTTGTAAGCACATGTTTTGTTTTCCCTACTACTAAAAATGTATCTTTGAGGGTTGAGTCCATGTCTAATATTTTGTATTTCTTTCCTTGCATCTCATAATGAGCCTTCTATACAGTAATTACTCGTATTTGATTAATTTATTATTATACTTGTGTACTAGCACAAATAAAAATGAGGCACACCAAACTTCAGTTACCATGAGTAAAAAACAAAAATGAATGATTTGGCCCCTTTCACAAAGGTATGTCCGGGGGTACTGGGGTAAGACTGTAGGAACTAGGGTAAGTCATCAATGGTAGGAGACCCTAAAACAGAAATCATTGCTACAAAATCAAGGACAGTTTGTGTTTGTATATAATAATAAGAACAGTATCTAGGATATACTGTTCTTTTCTTCGTATCTGGATATAAATGTATAAGCAGTCATACATTCTACCAAGGAAATAAACAATTTATTTAAATGTGGAAATAAATATGCTTTAATGAATGTCAAAACCTTTTTTATTTATGTTACAGAAAAATATAAAAACAGGTAAGAGTGGACTTGTATCTTCCACATAGGTTGAATTCTAAAGTCAATGTCAGCACATAAGGCAAAACTAACTAGAGACAATATAGTCCTTGAAATTACTGAAATCCTTGAAAATCCCTTAAATTTCCTTTAAAGCATAGCATACTATAGTACCAGCTCTCAATGTATTCATCTTAGACAGTTTTCCCTCCCGCATGGAACAGATCTCCATTTCTTCTGCCGTGTGTCATGTGAGAATTTGGCTGATATTTAGGGGCAACAGTGAATGAAAAAGCATACATTTACACACTAGAGTCATATTCAACACTGTGAAATTCTTAGACTATCAGTTCCTATAATAAGTACATAGGAACTGATTTCATCTGAGAAAACAGCAGATTCACATCTTCCATCTCATGCATGCTAGGCATATGTCATTGTGAAATGAGAGCTACAATTATCACATTATTTAAATTATTTGGTGTTTTGCTTTTGGGTGTTTTAGTATTGATTTTAATTTTTGACTTGAGCCCAAAGATTTGAATATGAATAAATTATACTCCAAGAAATGTGACTCTACTATATGTGCTCTCTTTATTGTGTTACCATAGATGCCTAGAATTTAAGGAACAAATAATCTAATACTATAGTGTATCACTTAAAAAAGATGAAATAACCTATCTTACCTTCATCTATTGATGCTTCACTACTGTATCCATCATACTCTGCAGATAGAGGACTGTATTTTTGTCTTGTTTCCCAAGCATAGTTCTTTTGTCTAGAATCTGCCAGTGGTAGTCTGGAATTGTGTGTTCTGGATAAGGCCTCATGATATTTACCCAGCGCTTCATCTTCACTTTCAGAGGATGAACTATGCTCATCTTTGTCCATGTAGGAATTATCTATTTGGGATAACAGGAAGAGCAAATGATAATTTTAACAAAGTATGACAAATTTGCTAAAGTTATACAAGGGTACTTCATGGAAAAACAGAATTGAAAAATTACATATTCTTTCCATTAACTTTTTGAAGTGCATACACACATATATATATTCACACACAAATATATATGCACATATATATACACAACCTACATTCTCAGCTTTAGAGAAATATAATTTTTCCATGTAAGAAGCCCAGGCTTTAGATGTTTTTTTTGTTTGTTTGGCTGGTTGGATTTTATTTTTTGGCTGCTGGCAGGTACAGGACCTGAACCCTTGACTTTGGTGGTATAACACTGTGCTGTAACCAACTGAAATAAGCAGCCAGCCCCTAGATTTTTATGTTTCTATAGAAAAAGATCAATGATCAATTGGTTTATTCTAAATAATGTTACAGAGATTTTTCAACCATGTTACACATAAAGGAAATTATAGTGCTTGACATTTTACACAAGATTTTAAAAGAATCAGCAACACAAAAATGAAGTTATAAGTATTGCCAGTATATATGGACCTGATTCAAATAACTTGTTACAAACACATTTTTGGTTCTTATTATGGCCAAAATTTTCAAAACTGACAATGCTCAGTGCGAGCAATGAAACAGAGAAATAGACAGACATATACTATTGGTGGTATTATAACTGGTACAACTTTTTAAAAGAGCAATTTGGCAGAACATATCAAACTTTTAAATCTGCATAGTCCTAGATCCATTTCTAGGAATTTGCCAGTTCCATTTCTAAGAATTCGGCCTAAGAAAATAATTAACAGATGAGCAAAGATCTACATTTCAAATAAGAAAACCAAAATAAGATATAACCTAGATGTATATCAGTGGACCTTGGTTAAGTAAATTATGATACATCTATGCAATAGTATACCACGCAGTCATTAAAAATGAGGACGTGAACTTACAAACACCCAAAGGGAAAGAGTAACTATAACATCATGGTAAGAGAAAAGAGAAGGTCATAAAACAGAAGGTATAAAATTGTGTTACCATTTGAAAAAAATATATATACACACACACACTGCAGTGCGTATGTATGCACATACAAAAATGTTTGGAAAGATACATGCCAAACTGTTAACACTTACTACCTGTGAAAGGTGGGTTTATTAGGATATTTTACTTAAATATACCTAAATTTCAAACAAAATTTTCAGGAGGTATAAATTTTATATTATTTTAAAAAGCACTAGTTATTACTATTTTTTTAAAAAGGTAAACATTTTGAAACTGCACCATGTCGTATTCACTTAAACCAAGATACAACCTTTCTAGAATTATAAAACAACTCTAGAAAGGTAAAGAGACCACAGAAGTTAGAATCTGCTTTTTCAATCTGGTTATTTTCTCCTTACATCAGTTGAGATCACCTGTAGTAAAGAAATCAAGGTCAAAATTTGGGTGGGGACGTACAGAATAAGTAACTTTAAAATACAGGACAGAAATAGAATGTTTATAGGTAGAAGTAAGAGAGCTTAGATGTCATCTAGTCTAAGTTGTGCATTTTAATTCAGTAAAAGAAAGACATAAAAGGGTAACCAATGTCATATTCTGCACTGTCCAATATGTATCCAATAGTCTCATTCAGCTATTTAAGCTAATTAAAATTAAATAAAATTTAAAATCCAGTTCTCCATGCTACTAGCTACATTTCAAGTGCTCAATAGCCACATGTGGCTATTGGCCACTGTATGGAACAATGAAGACATGTTCCATCATTGCAGAAAGTTCTACTGAACAGTGATGAGATGAGAGCAGAGCAGGTCTAGAACCAAGGCCTCCGACTCCCAGTTCAGACGTGTTAGCACTTGGTGGGATACTATGTTGATGGTCTTAGGCAGCAGGAGGGCTCTGAGTCCCCTGAGGAGGGTAACTATCCCCTAGTCAAACTTCACTTATTAAGAAATGTTACCTGAAGTGGCTCTGCATTCAGAAATAGAGAACGAAACACTTCCTCTTTCCATACCTAATAACCCCCATGTCAGAACCTGAAACACAGGTACTAGTAATATCATAGTTCAGTTAAATGAAGTTCAGCTAAACGAATTCTACAGGTCAAACAACTTTAAAAAAGATTTTTGGAACACAGTATGTTTAAGTTTAGTACTGACTATATTCTGGAACACTTGAGAGAGATATTCAGCTTCTTTAAGTACTCACATACTTCTTAATGAAAACAAATTAAAACAAAATTTAAAACGCTATACTGCTACTTGTATTTATTACAGTTGATTCTACTGTTATTTTCTGAATAAAATAATATATAAAATAGTTTATTTCTTTATTATTTGCTACTTCAAGTAATAAGGCTACTAGAACTAAACCAGAGCTACCAAAAGCCACTGAATCTGACATTCAAAAAACTGCTAGAAGAATGGACTCCAAAATGGATACATTTTCAAAAACTGGCATTCCTTTTTAATTAGCTCATTTATCCTGGATCAGCCTCTCCTATACCATTCTTTCTTTCTTTCTCTCTCTCTCTCTCTCTCTCTCTCTCTCTCTCTCTCTCTCTTTTTCATTCATTCATTCATTTATTTTGGCAGGTGGCCAGTACAGGGATCCGAATCCTTGATCTTGGTGTTATAGCACCGAGCTCTTATCCAACTAGACTAACCAGCCAACCTTATTAATATCATTTAAAACTATTCATATAATCGATACATGGAAGATCCCTATTATATATGTAGTCATGTAGCAGAACTAAAAAAATCTTCCTCATTTCTACTGCTACTCAGTTTTTTGTTATTTTACGATAATCTGAATTTATAAAAAAATTCCAGATGTACACTTTATAAATAAAAGCCAGTGTAGTTTTGGTCTTGTGATCAGATCAGCAATAAATGGAAATGACTAAGGTATTAACAGAAGTAAAACTGATAGTAATGTTTTGGAAAGTCTCACAAACACTGTGGTTGAAAAGTGTAAGTGCTTAGTCAGAATCTTAATTCTATATAGAGAACTCAAGAATAATAATAGGGCCGGCCCGGTGGCGCACTGCTACAGTGCGCCGCTTGCGAGCGCGGTGGCACTCCTGCCGAGGGTTCGGATCCCACATACAGACCAGTTCCCGCTCACTGGCTGAGCGAGGTGCGGGCGCAGCGCCGAGGGTTGCGATCCCATTGCCGGTCCCGGTCCGGTACGGGCGCGACACTGAGGGTTGCGATCCGTTGCCGGACACGAAAAAAAGACAAAAAGGAAAAAAAAAAAAAGAATAATAATAGACTGTTCATGAATATTCACTGTAAACATACAGCCGTTATATAAAATTTTTAATGCATGGCTAAATGAATAAAGATATACCCTGAAGCATGTTATTTAATAAAACCTATTGCTCTCAAGGAAAAATATAAAACATTTGATATAGATTCTTATTAAGACAGATTTGCAGAGCAACATTGCATAAAGGAATGTGGAGTTAGTTATAAAATATAAAATTTTTTAATGTAACTAAAGCATACCAAATAAACTACTAAAGTATGCACACTACTTAAGAAAACCATGGAGTTTCTGATTGTAGATAAATGAACATTAAGAAACATGAGAGCTGCTGAAAACTTGGCCAAATAATGCAGGGACCAGGGGCAATACTTAGTAGTATACAAATAACACGAATGCTCTTGAAATGATTGTAAGAAAAAAGTGAATGACATTAAAAATGTCTCCCAGTAAGAAGATTCAAGAAAGTCTTAACTTAGATATATAGAGAAGTATAGGAAAATTGGGAAACTTGGATGATATTCTCCCAATTTAAAAAGTCATGAGAAAATTTAATCACTCAAACCAACATTAGGAGACCTCACCTTTTTCTGGTATTATCTTAGAATATTTTTCATCTTTACTCTTTGCTGTTCCTTTCTTGGCAGAAATGGCTTCACTTTTCTTTGTTTTTATATTTGCTTTCATTTGGTAGTATTTTGTTGGATTTATTTGTTCTTTGATTTTTCCAGGTAACTTGTCTTTATAATTAGTTGATGGTACTGGATGTAAGTCTTCTTTCATAATGGATTTCTGTATCATGTGTCTATTGCTTGTCAAAACATCTTTTGGACAACACTCATTTTCTGAGCACTCATTCCCTTTGGATCTTTTACTTTGGGTATGTTTTCCCACTTTCTTTAAATGATCACAATGCCCTAAACCATTAAGATGTTTATTTTTACTGAAATGCCCCAATTTCTCTTGATCTCTTCTCAAAAATACATGTTGAGGTTCAGCATACTCTTCTATTTTATGATTACCTGTAGCAGTATGTGTCTTTTGCTCATACAGTACGTTTATTCCATTATTATTCTTCTGATTTCCTTTCATTTCTTGATATCTTACCTCCTTAAAATCATTCTTACCATTATTGGAAATTCCTAATCCAATTTTTTTACTGTTGTCAGTACTTTCAAATTCTTGACAAACAGATCCAGCCCTGAGTATCCCATTATTACTCATGTGGCCTTTCAAAGGAGAATCACCAGCATTACTGGTTTCTTGATATTCTGACAGAGTCTGTTGTCTATCATTAATATATTTAAATACTCTTTCTTCATGCATTCCTTGATCTTGCTTTTGTGAAACTGAAGTATTATAACAATTTATTTGTTTTGCTCTGTGCTCTAAATTGGACTGTGTCTTTTGACACTTGGTGTTTTTGGAGACTTCTGGTAACACAGCATTTTTTTGTTTAGAAGTATCTACAGCTTCTCCTGCTGCACAGCTTTCCTCTTCTGGGCGAAAGCCATTTATCATACTTGTTACCTGCTCAGCAACTGAGTCTGTTAAAGCACAGCTGACCTCCCCAACAGCGATGGTTAAATCTTCTACAGCACAACTGATTGTGTCCACCAGAGAGGACACTGAAGGCAGATTCTGCTGAAAATTTCTGAAAAATGCCATTTTCTAATTCCTTGTTTCTAAAAGGTGCAATAAATGGAATTTTCTCTTCTCCAAATATCAAATCTCTTTAGAACTTGAACTTAATATTTACTTAAATGTTGCTACTCATCAGCTCAATATTAGTATTTCACATTGTGGCTTTTAATCTTTCTGTAAATGCATTATGCATCAGAAGAAACATGTTGAAGTAAAGACTCTTCAGGGGAACTGGGGGGAAATCAAACCACTTGGTTTAAATGTAATGACATTTTTCCCCCACTCCACAGCTATCATAACAGCAGCCAGACAATATTTTCCCCTGAAATACTATTGGTTTTTTATTCTATACCTGAAAGAAGAAGTATAAAAAGGATTTTTATTACGTACTTTTAGTTTACTTATTAACAGTCTATGTAAGAGAACTACTCTATCTTACTAGCAAACTACCAATATTATTTCAAACTAAGAAAAATATTAAAGGGAAAAATATTTAAACAATTTTGCATAGAGGTAAGAATAGGGAAGAGCAGGTGAGGACATCTGCTGAGTGGCTACTACATGCAAGGCACTGTAATTGAAACATTTTATCTTACGTTATCTCTTACAATAACCCTAAAAGGTAAATATTATTATTCCTATTTAATAAGTGAAAGAAAAACAAGGCTCAGAAAAATTAAGAAGGTCCCCATTACCTCCTCAAAGGCTCCTCAAGGTCAAAACGAGTTTTAAAACAGTAATAAGGGGATATTTAACTTCTTCATTCTCATTTGCTCACAAGTGAGTGCTGGTATTTTCCAGAGGCTACGTGACAGATTGAATGTAGAAGCAGATGAGAGAATCCAGCTGTCTCCTATTATGCCAGTCATTGACGAGACTGGCAAAAAATGTAAAACAATGTCACTCTTCTCACCAAACTTTCTTTTTTGTTTGGTTTTGGAAAACATGTCGTTTTTTTAAAAATTAAAAAATGTTATCTATATTAATATGTAATAACCTTATTGGATTTTTAAGAATAAATCAATAAAAATATTTAAAAATTTTCTCAGTTTTAACTCCTAATGTGACAAATATCAATAGATATAACCCACATAAACAAAAGTTCTTTGGGTTCCTCAATAATTTTTAAGAGTGCAAAGGGATCATTAGACTAAAGAAAACCCAGAAATGCTGAACCAGAGAATTACTGAAGGCTGCTAAAAGAGATTTCTTTAACCAGTTCACTCTACACATATGGTCAAAAAGCAGGCGGGAGTGGAATATGAGAAACATTGAACTTAACCAAATCAAAACTCCATAAAGTACTACAGTTTTCTAATGTAAAAGTCACAGAATGTAATTCAATAAGTAATAGATTTTTATGAGTAATGAGCCTATCACCTTTTAAGTTATCAGACATAAGAAAAAAGCATCTCTCCAACGTGTACACAGATGAGAAAAGCAAGGGTTCTTTGCCATTGTTTTTCAACATTCTTCTAAACTAACACCTTGCTTTTATAATTCTCAACTTGCTCTGCTATCATTTATATAAGCCAGTCTTTGGAAACAGCAAAGTAAAAACTCTTGTAGTAATTTAAAGAAGAATAAGTCCAAGGAAAATGTTTCCTTAAGTCAAAGAACAGTATCACAGGCCTCATCTTTCCTAGTAACTGGTGATACTAGATAATATAATGGCTATGGTGCCAAGGGAGGGAGTGGAACACTACTTTTCACAATCAGAATTAATCTATACATTAATTTACTAGGGAAAACCACCTGCTCCAAACAATAAAATTATCCATCAGCTAAGAATTAAATAGCACATAAAGAAAAGGGGTGAATACTTCTAGAGACAATAGATTTTAGCTATATAAAGTATCAAGATGTTTCCTTCCTCCTAAAACATATCTGCTCATATTATAGGCTAGAAACCATACCTTACATATAAAAAACAAAAATGTCATTTTGTGATAAGAAACAATTCACCTTTATGCAATATCTTAGCAATTAATGGGTAACAGAAAGACACCAGAATATAATTTAATTTATTTAATAGTAGGTTTTTTATAAAATAGTAGCTCAAATATTAGTTTACTATACATCAAAAGCAACCTTTTAATTGTATATATTAAAATAAATAAATAAAATAATAGTACAGATAAAAAGAACAAACAAGAGAAGGAGAAATATGATACTTACAAATTTTATCTTGTGAATTCTTCCTTGTACTGTATCCTGAACCAAGATCTGGAAACCCGCCAACATTTTCAAAACAGAACTTCTTATTAATATAGAGAAAAAGGAGCAGCATCAAGATAATAAACACCCCAACAGCTGACAAAAATCCAACTGCCTCTGGAGATACTAGAGGAAAAAAAGTCACAGCTGTAAGCATTTATTTTTCTTTAAACTACAAATAAGAAGGAAACACCCACACACAAATTAGAACACTGCCTTCTTTAAATTATATTTTTATATTGTCATAGTTTAAAATAGTTTCATTTATAAGAAAAACAAACTACAAAGTTTTATTCATTCAACAGCATTTATTCAAATTTTCTAAAAGTTTCCCTATAAATTATGTTGGAACAATCTTAAAAGAAAGACAGGAGTCTACAAAATAGGCAGTTATAGGTTTTATCCACTGAAGAGTATTACAAGAGTAATACATTTTAACACAAGAATTAGAAAAAATTATTCCCCATGCACAGGTATATTATTTAGTTAAATTCATGAGAACACACATTGTCCTTATCTCTAAAAGCTTCAATAGCCCTTTCTTATTAAATAAACTCTGGACTCCCTAATCTGGTATTTAAAGCTACAGCCTCTCTTTTCAATATTACACTCCAGTCAAATGGTTCTACTCAATGCCTCAGAATGAGCAATATTCAATACCACACTCCTTGTTTTAGCTCATCCTCTTTCCCTTTCCTGGAATGACCAACTCTTCTCTCTGCCACATCCCATTCATTCACTCAACCGACAGACATTTTTGGAGCATCAGTATTATATACATAGTTCCTGTTCTCCTTGAACAACCTGGTGAAGGCAGTTACAACACAGTGTTAGTAAAAAGGCCATGATTGGGGAAAAACAAGGACTATGAAAACCAAAGGAACACTTTATGTAGTGTCAAAGGATCAAGTAAACTTCAGAAAGTTATGGCTTCTATGGTAATATTTTAAGAATTAGTAAAAATTGGCCAAGTTAACACTACTCCAGATAGGAGGAACAACATGCATGAAGACCCACCAACAGGAGATCTCTGTATATTCCAAAACTGAATGGAAGTTTATTATGAGCTACCAGATTTTCATGAGAATTTGGTCTCAATAGAATACATGAAATCACCCAGAGAAATTTTGCATAGTGAGGACAGACAAAATCTTTTCCAATTTCTCCAATCCTCAGCAATCTTTCTTTCCTTTCAACTTCTGCATTACTTGTACACTACACCAGTCATTTGAAGTTAAATAGGAACTAAGTTTTTGTATCCCCTGTGCCTTACACCTAATATTCAAGTATTAGCTGAGAATGAATCCTAAGCCTCAAACATCCCCTACAACTTACAACCTACTCTTTCTTCCCACATCACTCAAGCAGTAACTAAAATGTTATCTCCTCCAAGATTCTTTCTTTAATCAGAAGAGCCATGAGAATTAGCATCTAACTAATATCTTAAAAATAAAGTCACCAACTGGCCAATGAGTGCTTTAATCTCCTAGCTTTTCATTATTTGTGAAAGCAAAGCACACCACATGTCAAACTGCATCTGATACTACGGTCTATTCAAAGCTGAGCCAGTGGTGTTGCAGTAGAAGGTGGTGCAGAGAGTGATACTGTAAGTGAGGGGAGGAGGTGGGAAGAACAGCAGGAGCGCTAGCTGGACATCAGGCTGGTGCTGAGAGATCTCACTACCAGGACCAAGAACTCACACCTAGATATCAGCCCCACCTGTCTCATTCTCAGGCTGGAGCCAGGGAAGAAAACAACATTTTAATAAAAGAAGCTAAGGTATATGACATATAAACAGTGGTGTACATCCAGCTTGAAGGATAAGGTAAACATGAAAATGGAAAAATTATCATCAGCATTTCTAACAGCGAGGAAGGTCAGAAGCAGGACAAAAGAGAGTAGTACTTCAATATTACACTGTAAATAGTAAATATGTATAGGAGTTTCCCTTTTAGCCCAGACCCAGAACACACACAGAAATTTAATGCCTTCAGTGGCAACACAGGTTTAGATATCCTGCAGCCTAAGAATCTCCCATCTCTTGGAAAGCTAAATGAGCGAGAAATCACAAATGAGAGCACATACCTCTTAAGAAAGCTAGTACTGCTAATAAAAATAGCAACAAATACATATAGCATATACTAGGTACCATTTTAAGCACTTTACATATATTAACTCATTTAATCTTCACAACGATCCTATTATTATCCCCATTTTTAATTGAGACAGAGATCTTAAACTATGTGCCCAGCTAGTAAGTGGAAGAACCAGGATTCAAACCCTGCCTGGGTCCAGTGTCTGTGTTTTTAACTGCTGCTCATACTGCTTCTACTGTTTTCCTTCTCTCTTCCTCTTGCCTCTTCCCATCCCTTGCCTCAATCCTTATTTCTGTGTTCCTCTTTTGGCTTCCTCCTTCCCATTATTTTAATTCAACCTAGTGGGAAAGATCAACTATAAACAGTATAATGTGAGTATAATATAGTAAGTGCTACAACAGAGATACAAATATAAATTATTACTGGAACACAAAGAAGAAGCTCTACCTGAGAAACTCATAAAATGCTTAAGAAAGGAGATGACACTTGGGTAGGGCATGAAAGATTAGTAGAAACTCTATAAACAGTAAAAGGAGAGATGAACTAGTATGGTCAAAGGCAGAAATAATGTACATGGCATTCTATAAGCATTCATGGGCAACAGTCATGGCTGTCTTATTTACTTCTGCATCCTCAAAGCACCTAGCATAGTGCCACACAGCCGACATATGAACATCTATGAATGAATTAATCAATAAATGAATAAATAAATGAATAAAGGAAAGATCAAGAATATACCAGAGGAGCTGTGACTAGAAATGAAAGCAAGGTCCAAATTGTCAAAGAACCTTGAATATCATCCAAAATATTTTGTACTTGGGAAGCAAAATGATTAGAGGCTTGTCTTGTAGAACTACATTGATCAAAACAATATAAAAACTGGAATATGGCAGGGAGTGAATAGTGGCAGAATATGATACATTTTTAAACTAAGCAGTGGCAGTGGTGGCAGAAAAGAAGGGTGAATTCTAGTCTTCGTTCAAAGAAAACTGATAATGGCTCAATCAATTGGATGTGAAGCATGAGAAAGATAACTTGAGGATAATTCTAAAGTTTCTAGTTTGAGTGGCTAGGTGAATGGTAACATCATTAACCAAACAAAAAAATACAAGAGAAAAGGCATTTGGTTTAGGGAATGAGGAAAAGAGGGAAATGGAAGCAGAGAGGTAGATAATTAGTTTAGCTTTTGATATTTTTCATTAGAAATGTCAGAATATTTCAGAGAGGGAAATATGAATTTGGTGTTCAAGTGAAGGTCAGATTAGTTATAAAAGACTTGGGATTTTTCCCTTTTCCTTCTCTTATGCCATGTGCAAGACTTCACTCACTAAATAAAACCAAATTGGCAAGTGTAGATGGTTCAGTTTCCTTAATGGTAAATCTTTTACCTTACAAATTCGTATATACCATCAATAAAGAAATAAATTATACTAACTTAGACCTTGCTAATAAAAAATATATTTTCATGCAGTATAAGACTGGAATATCTCCCCAATAATCTTATTTATGCTATGAATCTGCTTACAAAACCATTCTGCAGAAATATGTCTAATATAGTTAATTTATACGTAAGTCTACCTTTTTCAAGCATTCTAGGTCATCCACTGCAGGCAAGTAAATCTACTTAAAAATAAGGTCCTTAAGGAAGACCTTCAAAATCTCTACTTAAAAGCACACAGTCAATAATTAGTTTAGGTTAATAATATTCATTTTAAGAATTAACACTGTTTTCCCACAGCCCAAACTTATAAAATTTTAACATGATAAACCACAAAACCAAGAGCAACTTATAACAATGTTAACAATATCAATCACTTATAAGAATGCTTATTATTTACCAGGGACTGTTTTAAGTGCTTTACAAGCATTATCTCATTTAATCCTCATTACAACCCAATTTTACAGATACTGATATTGAGGCTGAGAAAAAGTAAAATTTTCAAGATCTTAAAATGATCAGTAAGTGACAGAATCTGGATTTGAACTCAGGCACACTAACTTCTGAACTCAAACAGTTCATTGCTAATTTCTTTGCTTCCCATTTGCCAGGCACGCTATAATTGCTTTCATTTTAAAGTTTAATACTCAAAACAATTTTATGATAGGTAAGTATTATAGTATCATTATCTTAGCCTGTAGTAAACTGAGGCCCAGAGAGCAATTAACTTGTCCAAGGTCACATGGTAGAACCTGGATTTGAACTCAGACATTAATTACCAAGCAATATTGCTCCTTACATGCCAACCTGCATATAAAAAATAAGGACAAGCTATGTGACCAAAGTAACATAGCTTACTACATATATTATGAGCAAATATTTTATTCCTTAGCTTTTACATATGTTATAAAATAGCAACTGATTTCAGCTTTCTCAGAAAAAATATATAAATTATAAAACTAGAATCACAACTTTTTTCTATTCAAGATACTTTCTAAAACATTTAAAAATTTTAGAAGTAGGCTTAGAAACCAAAATCAATGGTACATCCTTATATGTCACATTTGAAAAGTTAATAAAATAAAAATAATCTAAAACCCAAAGATTTTCTATAGAACAATAAGCTTGGTATTCATCAGTAGTGCTCAATAAAGAATATAACCAAACTCTCTGTGAGCTATATGATCTTCCATATGAATTATCGAAAGACCATACTGAAAAGTGAAAAAGGGCACAAGGTATAATATTGCACCAGAAAATACAGAAAGCTTAGTTTGTCCAAGATTAATAACTATTTATGTTAACGTACTCTGAACTGGCTTTAGTAGGTATCCTTACTCTACATTTAAAAATAAATAGATGTATTTACAAAAAAAAAAAAAAAAAAAAAAAAACCTAAAAAAAAACCCCTTTTGTCAAAATTCAAGCCTCAATAATAGTAGTAAAATTCGTTTTAATTTCTACAGATCAGTTGGCCATTGAAAGAAAATGATAAAATTATATTCTTATAAAAGTCAGAGCAAGAGCAAATCCATTTTGACTTTGAAAGTACTACAGAATTCACTAAAATTCCATTTTACATTTTGTTACAAAAGAACATTTTTAATGTAAACTTTCTGAGAAAAATACCAGGATATACATAAAAATAATTAAATATAAGAGAGACAATTACTTATTAAACCAAAATACTTTCAATTTTGATTTGCTTGTACCACAATAATACTCTAAGATTTATTTGGATCAAAACAAATTAATTATAACTTCTAAAATAAATTTTACCAAACTATCCTATTCATTATATTTTACATGCAAAATTAAAAAAGGATAAAAAGCAATAACTTACAATTTGCATTATAAGGGATGTATGTATTGTTGATTTGTCCTGCCGGGCATGAAACACTAGTCTTCTAACTCCATGTCATGGATACTTTAATAATTCATTTAATAGATGCAATTCTATCCCTTGACCAAAAAGTGAACTAGATAAGTAGTCAACTTTCATTTTAAAAGAGATACTTGTCTTCTATTTAATTAGCTCTAAATTTTATTCTCTCATATTTAAATCTGAAAAATTCTATGATTTGTTTTCTTCTGGTTTGGAAATAAAACAGAGAATTATCAGTGATTCCAAGAAATAATTCAGGAATACAAAAGGTTAATTAAATATTTAAAAATTTTCTTTTATAACATCTTAATTACTTCCACAAATAAAATTGCCCTTGAAATTTTTATATTATGTTATAAATTATGCAACACTGGAAAGATGATATATAAATCAAGGAAAGGAATATAATAATACATAGCTATTAACTGGGTTTTCTTGAAAAATCTTAGAAAAGCATTTACTGATATAAGTAATATATTTCAGTGCTGAGTAATTTAAAGGACAACAGAGGGAAAGGCGCAGATGGCAGTGATGGGGAATGCCATTTAAGATCTTAGGAAAAAATTTCCTCTGAAAGGAACAGCTGCCCAACCAGGTTGATAAAATAGATGCTACCCAACTTGTTTCACATTCCAAACCATCAATAGACTGAATCTATGTTTTCTATAAGCACAATGTAATAAACTGAAATTTCATTCAACTATTGTAACTACAAAAAAACCTAAATCAATCATGAAAAAAATGGAAAAAAAGAAAGCCAAACATTTAATAAGTATGAAAAACCAAATACATAATATACTTAAATCATATACCTAATTGTCAGACTTAATAATACTTAATGTACTTATAATAATATATTTAAAACAAATGCTTAATATGAAGGTACTTCACAAACTTCATGGGACGATTTGTATTATCTTTTCATTCCATTTTCCACAAACTTCTTGAAGTACCCTAGTAAAAGCTTTGTTAAACATTCTCTGAAAGAGATTTTTCTTCAAGGACAGTCTTACTTAAGACTTCAAAATTACAATTCCAATGAAGTTTAGACTAAGACAAACTTATCTTCCTGGCAAATCTCTCCATAGCAAAGCATAGTCATTCTTTTGAGCAACAAATTAGGGTTAACTGCCTTAAATTTTTTCATTGCCTATTCAGCATGTACAAATTCCTTCAAAATTATTTAAATGATAAATGGCACGAGCATTATCTGAGGCCACTTCTTCCTCTCTTTTATGTTTTCAATGATTTTCTGCACTTCAAAGTAAGATCTTCATTACTTAGTTACTGAAAGTAAGAGTCTGAAAATTCAACACCAGCTGCAGGAGACTCTTCTAGTTAAAACCAATCTGTGATGTCAACCACAGTTTTGGATATGTTTATTTCAGGATTTAGTTAAAAACCACCAAAATTCTGATAAACACAAAGCAGTTTCTTTCAAAAGTCTTAGAGAGACACCGTCTTCCTCGTAAATGTTAAGGTTATGCCAACTATTTCTCTTCCTGAAGTGAACAGAACATCCTCTGCTCACTCTAAAAACAACTTTCCCCCCGCTAAGCCTGAATCGTTTTGAAGAGATGTGACATTTGCTGAAAATACTGAATGGCTCAAGACGTGGATTTCCTGTGTCTGAACACATACGCATGCAATCAAAGGTCCATCTACTTTACCAGCATATCATATTTTCTTATCCATTAAATAAACAGGTCCAGCACACTTTAATTAGCTATAAGAACACAACATCATATTGTGCTCCTACTAAAACACAGCAATTTGAATGTTAAGGACTATACATTTGCATTTCCAATGCAAACTAAATTATAAAATGTGGAGCTCCAATTGCAAAGTGACTCTACTCTTTTTGTTGATATGATATCTGTATCAGATATAGTGAAAGCAAAAATATTTGAAATTTTAAAGAAAACTTACTCTAAAAGCTTTGCAAAAGACATACAAATACAATCCTCTAATTTCAGCTGCAGACAGATTCACTGAGCAACCACTGAATAAGCATGGCACTGCTGGAGCACAATCAAGTGGGAAGCAGTTGGAGTCTTTGTCCTTAGAGGTTGTAAATACAAATTTTAAGTCACAAAAGTGAGGGCTAATTTCAATCAGAAACGCTTTATAAAGTAAACAGTGGTGTTGCAAGTCAAGGGTCACCTTCAACCAAACCAACATTAATCACATAGCAGAAGATAGAATCTGTCAATCAAAGAGAAAAGATAGACAATGAAATGATGAAATAGAAGTAAACGCTTTATAAAGTAAACAGTGGTGTTGCAAGTCAAGGGTCACCTTCAACCAAACCAACATTAATCACATAGCGGAAGATAGAATCTGTCAATCAAAGAGAAAAGATAGACAATGAAATGATGAAATAGAAGTAAAATTTGGTGGCATGCCATGACACATCTTTCAGGAGTACACATTTCAGTTGGAGATTTAGGGAGGTATTATATAATTAAACTAGTAAGAAACTTTTTAATATTTTAAATTGATAAAATTAAAACAAAATAAGAAAATTTGCTGAAATTCAAAAAACAATATACAAAACTTTAAGAAACTCTCATGCTTTTAGCAGGTGTCTTTGTGCTACCCATAGGGGATAGGTGTCTTCTGTCAGTGGAAATGTCTGAGAAGTACTAATTGTACATTAATTTATCAATAAATACTAAGCAATAGGAAGCTGAACACCACAAACTCAGGGACTTAATAAAGTACTATAGGGGCACCTAATCCTGACTTGGGAGATCAGGGAAGACTTTCTGGAGAAAGTGACTCCTAAACTGAAATATGAACCATCTAGAATCTAGAATGAGAAAGAGGAAGGGGGCAAAGCAGAAAGAAAGAAGATAATTTATAGTAAAAAGGCCCAGAAGCAAGAGAAAATTACTCACTGAGGGAATAGAATAAAAGGTGTAAAGTGGCAAAAGATAAAGCTGGAGAGTTAGCAAGTACAAAATCATGAAAGATCCTGTGACAACTGTTGAAGAATTTGAACTTTATCCTGAAGGCAATGTGGAGTCCATGAAGTATTTTAGGCATGGGCGTGACTTGTAAGATCACTTTGGTGTAGCAATAAAGACACAGAGCGGAGGAGGACTGGTAAAAGACAGTGTAAAAAATAACTGCAACAACCCAGGCAGGAAATGATGATGGCCTGACATCCTATGTGCACCTGAACAGACTGGAAGAAATAGGCTCTTTTTGGAGCCCACCTTTCAGGCTGTCAAACAAACTAGTAAACGTATTCATACACACAGAATGCCCTATATTAATTTTTTAAAGCTTTTTCTTTACTTGCTCCACTAATGCTTCTATTACCAGTGATAAGGAGAGAACGTCTAACCCTTGACATTACATCATAATTACCTAACAAAATATAAATTACTCCTTGATTTTGTGAATATATAAAAAAAGGTAGCAGTCCATGCACACACTTTACCAAATAATTTTCTTCCTACAAAAGTCAAAAGGTCATATTGATATTCAAGTAAATGAAACATAGGCTGTGGGTTAAATGCCAAGTGCTAATTATTATTTTAAAAAAGCAACCATGGGCCGTCCCGGTGGCACACTGCTACAGTGCACCACTTGGGAGTGCGGCGGCGCTCCCGCCGAGGGTTCGGATCCCACATACAGACCGGTTCCCGCTCACTGGCTGAGCGAGGTGCGGGCGCAACACTGAGGGTTGCGATCCCATTGCTGGTCCCGGTCCGGTACGGGCGCAACACTGAGGGTTGTGATCCGTTGCTGGACACCAAAAAGGAAAAAAATAAATAAGTAAAATAAAAAAGCAACCATGGTACAAGAAGTTATCAAAAAACCAACTTTCAATGATCTGGAAAAAGATGTGAAACCAAGGGGCAATCTTTTGTTAATATTTTTCTTTGAAATAATAACTAGTTATGTAAACAAGGAAAACATATACAAGGTCTAACTTTCTTGCATAAACCCAATTTTTTTCTTTTTTTAAAAAATTTTATCAATATACAATTTAGTTGATTTTTGTGTCCCTTTACCAATTCCTCCTTCCCCCCTCGTCCCTCAATCCCCGCTTCAACATCATATCTGTTCACTTGTCTTAACAAGCTCAAGGAATCCACAATTTCTTCTAATATGAAATTGCAGTTTAACCAACAAACCTACAGACAGGATCTAGATTCTAGGTGAAGACCTGAAACCCCAGCAAGTAAGTCACTAACTTCACAGCAGGCCATACCACCTAAGACATCTCTCAGGTATGCACTGGTATAAGTGAGTTTTGTTTTTTTGCCTTTTGTCAGCCTCTCTAGTTGATCACATTTGCCTTTATTGGTGATGAGGTCTAACGCCAAAAAGGCCATATGACTTGCTCTCTCCCTAACTGAATATTTTCTTTTTCTGGCCCAGCAGCTTGAAGTCAAGGAACAGCAATAGTGGTGTATGTGGCTGAGTGCTGAGATAGACAAACAGAAGGATGTAATACCGTATCAAAACTCAGTGACTCAGAATCAGCTTAAAGAGGATCACTCCGTAGAACTGTGTTACTTAATCCCTTTACCATGACCTGAATGAAGGAATTGAGAATATGTTCATTAATTTTGTAGACGGTCCTAGGAACACTAGGTTGGGGACAACTGCTAAAGAAAGATACACCAGGGACCTCAATATATTATAATATATCAAAACAAAATGAAGTTCAATATGGATAACTGCAAGGTTACTACCCCACCAGGAGCCAAACACTGACAAATGTTAATGAAAATGTTGGTTCAGTAAAATAAGTCAGGAAAAAACTTAAAATAATGATATAATACAAGTCAAATAGAAATCAGCAGTGTAATGTTTCTAGCGGGTTAAAACTAATCCTTCTATTATGATTAAAGCAATTATGGTCTTTAATTTCAAAATAAAATTGAGAACAGTAAAAATGTTCACAGAAAACAATTAAATTCATTAAACTTGTATAAAAAGGTCCTATGCCATAGGTGAATTTACTTTTACACTGCAGAAGAAATGGCCAACAGGTAGTTATCTAAGTTCTTAGTATACACGGGTCATTTAGATCACTTAATGCAGAACTCTAAGATTTAAAAAAAAAATAGAAAATGATCGTAATGAGATCCAAAAACTAGATTACAGAAACACTATTTAACTGTGAGGATTAAAAAGTAAAACAGGTTATCAAGAAAGATTAGAGTGATACAAATTTTGGAAAACTGAGATTAACTAATTACTTGACAGAAAGGGTAAGAAGATCCTATTTCAAATAAGTCCCAAATGGCTAACTATCTTATTCTGATAAAGATATTTAGAAAGTTCACATACAGAAAGAAATTTTGATTTTTCAAAATAGAGAAATAAATCAGCGGTAATAGATGATAATTATAATATAATAATATAAAAACTCTGAAGTAGATCCAGTTACTCATAAAAGTTTGTTTTAAAAAAGGAGTAAACAATGGATTTTGAGACTATTTCACAATAAGTAACAAATCAAAAAGCAGAAGGAAACAAACAAAAAAATATTTGTGAGTAAAATTAAGTTATAAAAGAAAAATGTACTAACAAAGAAAATTAATATTTGTAAGGATTTGGCAATATTTAATGAATTTTAGAAAGGAAATTGGTTTGGATGTCATAGTAGAACAAAAATAAAGTGTAGATATAACATTGTTCTCTTTACAGAAAGAAACTTTTAGAAGACTACCAAATTTTTTTTTTTTACTTTTGTTTTGCTATTTGGAATAAGTACTGCTGGAGACATGAACCTTTCTAAGTAAAGTTCTAGATCTTTGCTAGAGCAAACGAAGACCTAAAAGTCAGAGAGAGACGATTACAACTCTGTTAGCTTAAAGACAGGGATTCAACTCCTTCTATCTCATATTCTTTCCTCTTTTATTAAGTCTCTCTCCTTCAGTCTTCTCTAAATTCAGGAAGGTGGTAGCCACACCTCTTCAAATCATGTAAAAATGATTTTCCATGTTCTTGTTCCTCTCAACACACAAAGACATATACTCTTCCAACTAACATTTACCTTCTCACCAATGAAACATTGCTAAAGGAAGGAAAATATTTCTGAAAAGTAGATTTGAATTAACTTTGATACTTATTAGAATATAACTTTGGACAAGTCATTATCTTTTAGTTAAATGGATGACTGAAGTTAATTACTAATGAAGTTTTACACCACATTACCCCCTAGGTCTTTTAGAGTGAAAATATCAGGGGGATTGAAGTATATAATACTATAGTAATTCCTTGATATGTTTTATATGTAAATGGTCTTTTACAATAAAAAAAGTGATCAGAGCCCCTGAAAATTATTGTAAAAAAAAACAGAAATAGCACTTAATAATTGTTCAAGATAAATTTCTGTTTATTCCCTATAAATCAGGAATAGTAATTTCTAAAACAGAGTTGCTAATTTCTTTTTTTTTTTTTTTTTTGACCAGTAAGGGGATCGCAACCCTCCGCATGGTGTGGTCTGCACCACGCTCAGCCAGTGAGCGCACCGGCCATCTGTATATAGGATCCGAACCCACAGCCTCAGCACTACCAGCGCTGCACTCTCCCGAGCGGGGCCGGCCCCAGAGTTGCTAATTTCTAAGTAGTATTGTTTGCATTCTGTCCCCAGCTCTGCGTATATAGGATCCGAACCCACAGCCTCAGCACTACCAGCGCTGCACTCTCCCGAGCAGGGCCGGCCCCAGAGTTGCTAATTTCTAAGTAGTATTGTTTGCATTCTGTCCCCAGCTCTGCTTCACTCCATGTCTTCCCACATACTTGATTGACATGCCCTTCTCTGCATCCCTTCTCTCTCCAGTTAACCCTGCCAAGTTAACTTTCAGAACCATGCCCAGATGTGCACTCCTCTGAAAGCCTTCTCAGACTTTAAGGATGGGTAAGATGCCCTAACTATATGCTCCAATGACGCCCTGAACATTCCTCTTTCACAGGTCTTATCACAATGAAAACTGCCAGTTTACTTGTCTGTCTCCCCAAAAATATAGCTCCACAATGGCAGAAACTTATAAATTCATCACTAGTTCCCTTCCTAAGACCCAGTATAGCACCTGGAATATGGCAGTACTCAATAAGTATTCATTTTAGGAATTAGAAATAACTTTGTTTCAGAAAAAAAGTTATAATCTATGCTCAAGAAAACTTCCTGTTTCACACATTTTACTCACAAATCCCAGTCCTATTAAGGAATATAATGCAATGGTTTAAAGGGAGCAAATTAAGAAGCATTGCCAGCAAGTGATTGGCCAGTAAGCAGCTTCCCAGAATAGTATTATCTATGATGAATTCATCACTGTCTAATGTCTTCATCTTTAGAATTCCCAAAACTTGTCTATTTTCGGGGCACAGAGGACCTATGTGAGGAGTAGCTATACTTATATCAGATAAAATAGACTTCAAGACAAGGAAAGATAATTTTTAAAAAGGGAGATAAAGAAGGTCATTATATAGTGATAGAAGGATCAATTCAACAAGAGAATATAACAATTCTAAATATATACATATCCAACACCAAAGAACCCAGATATATAAAGCAATTACTACTGGACTTAATGGGAGAGAGAGATTCCAACATAATAATAGTTGGGGAATTTAACACCTACTTTCAGAAAAAGAAAGATCACCCAGACAGAAAATTAACCAAAAACCATCAGAATTAATTTCTACTATAGCCTGGTTGGAAATAATGACCATTTATAGAACATTTCATCCATCAACTACAGAATACACATTCTTCTCAGCAGCACATAGAACATTCTCTAAAACAGACAGTATGCTGGGTCACAAAACATGTCTCAACAACTTTAAAAAAAACTTAAATCATATCAACTATCTTATCCAACCACAATGGAATAAAACTAGAAGTCAACAACAAAAGGGAAATTGGAAACCGTACAAATACATGGAAATTAAACAACATGCTCCTAAACAACGAATGGGTCAAAGAAGAAATCAAAAAGGAAATTTAAAAATTCCTGGAGATGAACAACAATGAAAACACAATACACCAGAACCCATGAGGCATGGCAAAAGCAGTTCTAAGAAGGATGTTTATAGCTATTAATGCATACATCAAAAAAGGATAAAGATTTCAAATAAACAACTTATTGTTACACCTCAAGGAATTAGAAAAACAAGAACAAACGAAATCCAAAATCAGTAGGAGAGCAATAACAAAGATCAGAGCAGAAATAAATGAGTTAGATATTTAAAAAATCCAAAATATCAATGAAACAAAGTCGGTTTTTCAAAAAGATAAACAAAATGTATAAACCTTTAGGTAGCTCATGAAGAAAAGAAGAGAGAAAACTCAAATTAAAAAAAATCGGAAACAGAAAAAGAGACACTGAAACTGATACCACAGAAATACAAAGGTCATAAGAGACTACTATGAACAACTATATGCTAACAAACTAGAAAACCTAAAAGACATGGACACATAAAACTTATCTAGGTTGATTTATGAAGAATTAGAAAACCTAAACAGACCAACAATGTGTAATGAGGTTGAAGGAGTAATAAAAAGTCTCCCAACAAAGAAATCCCTAGGACCTGATGGCTTCACTGCCAAATTCTACCAACCATTTTTAAAGAAACTAATTCCAATTCTACTTAAACTCTTCCAAAAAACTGAGGAGGAGGTAATACTTCCAAATATTCCTAATGAACACAGATGCAAAAATCCTCAACAAAATACCAGCAAACAGAATCCAGCAACACACTGAAAAGATCATTCACCATGATCGAGTGGTATTCAACCCAGAGGTACAAGGACAGTTTAATGCATGCAAATCAACAAGCGTGGTATTTCACATCAAGAGAATGAGGGGGAAAAAACCATATGATCATTTCAATAGATGCAAAAAAGCATTTGATAAAATCTAACATCCCTTCATGATAAAAACACTCAACAATTTAGGTATAGAAGGAATATACCTCAACACAATGAGGCCATATAAAACAAACCCACAGCTATTACCATATTGAATACACGAAAATTGGAGGCTTTTTATCTAAGACCAAAGTTGCCCACTTTCCCCACTCTTATTCAACATAGTACCAGAAGTTTTAGCCCATGCAATAAGGCAAGAGTGAGCAATAATGGGCATCCAAATCAGAAAGGAGGTAGTCAAACTATCCCTATTTGCAGATGACATGAACACACACACAAAAAACCCTAATGACTCTACCAAAAAATTAAGAGAACTAATAAATAAATTTGGTATAGTGACAGCATACAAAACCAACACACAAAAATAAATAACATTCCTATAGGCCTATAACAAAATAACTGAAGAAGAAATCAAAAAAGTAATCCCATTCATAGTTGCTACCAAAAAATGAAATACGTAGAAGTAAATTTAACCAAGGAGGTAAAAGAACACTATAATGAAAACTATAAATCACTGGTGAAAGAAACTGAAGAGGACACAAATAAATGGAAAGATATCCCACGTTCATGGGTTACAAAATTAACATCATCAAAATGTGCATAGTACTCAAAGCGATCTACAGATTCAACACAATCCCTATCAAAATACCAACAACATTCTTTGCAGAAATATAAAAAACATTCTTAAAATTTGTATGGAACCACAAAAGACCCCATATAGCTAAAGTAATCTTGACAAAAGAACAAAGTTGAAGGCATCACACTATCTGACTTCAAAAATATACTATAAAGCTATAGTAATCAAAACAGCATGGTTTTGAACAGTATACTGACATAAAAACAGACAAACAGATCAGTGGAACAGAATACAGAGCCGGAAATAAACTCAAATACTTACAGTCAACTGATTTTTTATAAAGTTACCAAAAATATATAAAGGGGAAAGGACAGCCTCTTCAACAGAGGAAAAACTGGATATACAAATGTAGAACACTGAAACTAGACCCCTATCTCCCTCCATACAAAAAAAATCAACTCAAAATGGATTAAAGACCTAAACTTAAGACTTGAAACTATGAAACTACTAGAAGAAAACATAGAGGAAATGCTACATAAAATTGGACTGGGCATCACTTTTTTGAACAAGACTTCAAAGGCAAAGGCAACAAAAGCAGAGACATATGGGATTATACCAAACTAAAATGTTTCTGCACAGCAAAGAAAACCATCAACAAAGTGAAGAGACCATCTACAGTGTTGGCAAACTATGCATCTGACAAGGGGCTAATGTAAATTAAAACCACAATAAGATATCATCTCACCCCAGTTAGAATGGCTATTATCGACAAGATAGAAAATAACAAATGAGGGTGAGGATGTAAAGAAAAGGAAATTCTCCTACATTGTTGGTGGGAATGTAAATTGGTTCTGCCATTGTGGAAAACAGTATGAAGGTTCTTCAGAAAACTAAAAATAGATCTACCTTATGATCCAGCTACCTCACTACTGGATATATGCCCCAAAGAAATGAAATCAATATATCAAAAAGACACCTACTCTCCTATGTTTACGGCAACAGTATTTACAATAGCCAAGAGATGGAATCAACCTAAATGCCCATCAATGGATGAATGGACAAAAAAACTGTGGTATATATACATAGTGGAATACCATTCAGCTTTAATAAAAAAAAAAAAAAAGATAACCTATGATTTGCAGCAACATGGATGTATTGGAAATCATCAAGTTAAGTGATTTGTATGCTAGGTGCAGAAACACAAAAACTACATAATCTCAATCATATATGGAATCTGAAAAAAAAAGTGGTTCTCATAGAAGTAGAGAGCAGCATAATGGTTACCAGAGGCCAGGATGGGATGCAGGGAGGGCAGTGAGGAGGAGAAGTGGTGGATTAAAGGGTACAAAAAACCATGCTGTCTGTGGAATATACTATAAAACATATGTACTTCACAGGGCCTGGTTTTCCAAAGTCTTGCAGTATCAAATATTGACCTTTCAGAGGACTGGGAATTTTCCTCAGGCTATAAGTCTCTGGTTTAAGATAAAGATTTGTGGCACATCAAGGTTGCTGGCTCAAGGACAGACTAGTTACTGATTGTTATGTAAAGATACTGAGAAATGCTGTAAAGAGGAATGTTTGCTAAGATCAAGCTTTTGTTAATTGCCTTACTGGAATGTCATCTGGCTTGTTTCACTGAAAGTTACCAGCCTATCTTGTTAAGCTATAATTCCACCTATGTTCTCTTCCTGTAACTTCCTAGTCTGGAAAATAAATGCAGGGAGAGAACCCCAATTCAGCGTTAATTTTCCAAGGAAAGGATGCCTCTTGCTGGAGGGTCCCAGGAAGATTAACCACTTCGGGGCTTCTCACTGCTCAGAAGAGATGGGCTTTGAGTTATCCTTTGCATCTCCGTCACCCAGGGGAGGAGGGGTGACAAATCTGTGGGGGGTGAAGCAACACAAAGCAACAGCTGTCTACCCTAAGTAAATCATTGTGCAATATATGCATACATTGAAACAACACACTGTACCCTCCCAATATGTACAAATAAATGTTAAAATAAAAAATAAAATAAAATAAAATAATGAATATAGGCATAGAGGTGATCAATGCACCTTTTAGATCCTGTTACACAGTAGCCAAATTCAAATAACAGAGGATATGTGAACAACTTTTAGAATTTACACTGAAGAAATCTCCTTCAGAATAACAAAAATGTAACAGAAATCAAATCAGGACGCATATCTTCCAAGTACTAGAATAGCTGGAAAGGTAAAACAGAAATTAAAAGGTTCTTTGGTGAGCACAGAATAAAAACTGAAGGGAAGGAACTCCTCTAGCAGACATCAAGAATTATTTTAAAATGAGAATAATTAAAATGAGGTGCAAATGGCACAGGGATGGACAACAATCAATAGGCCAGAACAGATACATGCACACACAGATTCTGACGGAAGACAAAGACGGCTGCGGAGCACCAGGGGGTCAGGGTGGGGATCATCTTTTTAATACACTATGCTTGGAAAATTGGGAGTATAAGGGAAAAGATGAATTTACACACAAATCAACTCTAGATGGATTGTGGATCTAAATGTGAAACGCTTTTGCCAAAGAATATTTTTTTAAAAAATAGACTTTTCTTCATGATCCCATTGTAAATAACACTCTCTTATTAAATAAGACATGAAAAGCACAAACCACAAAAGAGAATATTGATAATGTGACTATAGTAAAATTTAGAAATTCTGATCATCAATGGATATCACATCATGAACAGGAAAGCCAAAGAACAAGATAACATATACGCAACACATATAAGGGCAAAAAGATTCATATCTGAAAAATATAAAGTGTACACATTTTCTTTTTTTAAAAAGGATAGCACAAAAAAAAAATAGGCAATATCCTAACCAGCCTTACCACAAGGAATGAAATAAAAAGGGGCAATAAATGTATGAAAGGGGTTCAAATTTGTTATTAATCAGGAAAATACAAACTAAACTGTAATGCAATATCACTACTCCAGAATGACCAAAATTTATGTCTGTCAATATCAAGCGTTCATGAGAATGTGGAGCAAATGGAAATCTTGCACACAACTGGTAAAATCTGATGATCAATAAATAGAATAGAAAAAAAAACATGGTATATTTATACAGCGGAATTTTATGAAACCATAAAAACAAACAAACCACAGTTACCTGCAACAAAGTGAATCTTGGAAACATGAGGTTGAGCAAAAGAAGCAAGGCAGAAGAGTACATGCTGCCAGACTCCAATTTCAAGTTTAAAATATGCAAACCAAACTGATCTTTCAGGAATACACACTTAGGAGGTAAAACGACAAATTAAAAAAAGGAAGCAATTTCCATACGAGCAAGCAGACAACGTATGGCAATCAGGCAGCGTGCATGGCTTCTGAAGAAAAGGCAGCATTCTACCTAGGTTATAGTTACATAGGTGCTTGCTTTAAATAAAGCTTTATTTTTACTCTTGTGGGGTTTTTTCAAAATAAAAAAATAACTAAAAAAATGGATAGTTCTTAGGGGCAGTTAATCTAGGTTATGATGATACCAGATGAGTCAATCAAGCTCCATAAGAGCTCCTATCTGGACTACCTACTTCCAATCCTGTCCCTCTTGGTCTATTCTCACCACAGGATCCAGAACAAGCCCTTCAAAATGTAAATCAGAACTGCCTGTCCACTCAAAACCTACCAGTGGCTCCTCATTTCCTACATGATCCAGCTTTTATGACTCCTTTGACCTCATGTCCTACCACTTTCCTACTAGCTCATTCTACAGTCTGCCCTGATGTTTCTCAAACACTAGCCAGGTTGTTTCCCTGGCTGTTCCTCCTGCTTGGATGGCATTTTCCCATATATTCACATAGTTGAAGGAGGTGAAAGAATTAAGTGTTTGCTTAAATGTTACCTTTGTAGTGAGAACAACTTTGTCCACCCTACTTAAAAATGCAGTCCATTGGGCCGGCCCAGTGGCGCACTGCTACAGTGCGCCGCTTGGGAGTGCAGCGGCGCTCCCGCCGAGGGTTCGGATCCCACATACAGACCGGTTCCCGCTCACTGGCTGAGCGAGGTGCGGGCACAACACTGAGGGTTGCGATCCCGTTGCCGGTCCGGTCTGGTACGGGCGCGACACTGAGGGTTGCGATCCGTTGCCAGACACGAAAAAAGACAAAAAGGAAAAAAATAAAATAAAATAAAATAAAATAAAAATGCAGTCCGTTACCACCCGTACCTCTCCTTTTCCCTGATCTATTCTCCATATTTCTTATCTTCTAAAAAGCCAGTAATTTATTTATTAATTTTTTATTGTTTATTATCTGCCTTCCCCTACTAGAATGTAAGCTTCAAAAAGGCAGGAAGCCAGTTGACCCCAAGATATGTGAAAATAAATGCTTATTTTTACATGTCCCTAAGATTTGGGATGAACTGATATGCAGTATTACCGCAGCAATAGCTGGCCTCTGTAATTCTGAACATAAATGTAAAAAATTAATATTAAAAGCTAAATCCAGAAATGTATGAATACATCAAGACAAAGTTAGATTCATCCCCATAATGCAAAAAAATGATGTAACATTAGAAAATCAATTGATATAATTCATCACAGTAACAAAGTAAAAGAAGAAAAGACATTCTCTCAACAGAGGTGAAAACATTAAGAAACATCATTAGCCATCAATAATTTTAAAAACAAAAAACCCTTAGTAAATTTGAAGAAGGTAATTTTCGTAGCCTCATAAAAAATATCAACCCAAAATATACAGTAAACAAAATTAATTTGAATATATTACAAAATTCAATTCAAAAGTATTTACTTTAAAATTAGGAACACAGCAAAGCTGCTTGCTATCACTGCATATTTTCAACACTGATGTAAAGGTTTTAAGTTGTCTCTGATTCAAAACGACTTTCAATTTCTAGTCTCCATGATTCTCAGTGAAAACAAGAATCCTTTATTATCCTAACAACAAAACTTCATTCTTTGGAGGCTAATAAAAATATACTTCAGCTTTGAATGTGTGTTTTTAATCACAAAAGGATGAAAACTGTAAAGCATTCGATTAAGGAAGTTTTTAACAGAAGGCAAAAAATAGCCCTAAAGAAAACAGAAGGAGGAAATAAGAAAATAAAAGCAGCATGAATTAAATTATATGAAAGCAGTAGAAGAATGTAAGAACTTATTCTTAGATTGTGTGTGTGTGAGAGTGTGTGAGTGTGTGTGGAGGTGGGAATAAAGTAAGATGGACAAACCTTTAACAAGTCTAATCTATAATTACAGTAAAACTAACAATTCAGTGCTTATTCTGCATCATGCACTATGCATGTATTAATTCATTCAAGTTTCACAACAACCCTAATACCCCTGCAGAAAAAGAAACTGAAACAATGTGATTAAATGATTTGCCCAAGTTCACAAAGTTGTAAGTGGCAGTTAGGATTCAAACAAAGGTGTAACTCAGATTTCATTGTCTGAATTAATAAATTATTTACAAATATAGACTATACATGAGAACAGGGATAGAAGCATAGATACAGATATTTAAAATTTTAAAGCAAATAATTTATATATACCTCAGCACAGATACATTTCCAAACATCTATGAAATAAGAATAAAATTAAAACTTTTCAGTACCAAAAACTACCTTAAATAAAGTACCAGGACCAGAAGGATTTAAAAAGTTGTTTTCAAATATGTTCTAAGACACTGAAACCAACAGCCATAGATTTAATTTGATTTTAACTCCTGGAGGACCACAAAAATGTATTTTGCTCAGTTTAATAGTTAGCCTATAGCTTTCAAGACAGTTAAATGCATAGACTTCAGTTAATAAGCATTGGAACTTGAAATAGGGAAATGATCATGACAAGCTGCTTAAAGAACGTTCTATCTTAGGGCCGGCCCGGTGGCGCACTGGATAGTGCGCCGCTTGGGAAGTGCGGCGGCTGAGCGAGGCGCAGGAGCAACGCCGAGGGTTGCGATCCCGTTGCCGGTCCCGGTCCGGTACGGGGGCGACACTGAGGGTTGCAATCCGTTGCCGGACACGGAAAAAGACAAAAAAAAAAGAACGTTCTATCTTAAAGAAACATGTAACTAATTAAGCACAAAATAATAATATTTTTAAAAACTCAGTAGTGATTTAGAGTCACAAGATGTTTCTGCATTTTGCTTTGATGAGCACTGACACACAGATTTAAGTTGTTTTGCATATTTTTGAGGTTGTAGGCGGAAACAGACCCCCCCCCCCCCCCGACCACCCAACCACAGTTACACAGACCATCCAACTTCCAGACACGTGACACCAAGGACAAAATGAGGTTAAAGAAATTGCTGAAGCTTGCACTGAAGTCAGCCAATCAGAGATTCAAATATATTCAGATATATTTGAGTATACCTGAAGAAATATATATGAATATATATATTTAAATAAAACTCAAATATATTTGGAGTAAACAAGAAAAATAAATGTGTAAATTCAGCTAGGTAAAAGATTATGAGAGGGAGAGCGGGAGGGAGGGGGTGAGGGAAGGAAGGGATGTGGGGGGGTGAGAGCGAGAGTGAGAGAGAGAGAGAGAGAGAAAGAGAAAGATCCAAATTACCAATATCAGGGTTGAAACAGGATATCACTACATACCCTGCAGATATCAAAAGGATAATAAAGAAATACAAATAACCCTACACACATAAATTTGACAACTTAGGTAAAATGGACCAATTCTTCAAAAAGTATAAACTACCACAATTCATCCAAAAAGAAACAGATAATTTGAAAAGCCTTAAAACTATGAAAGAAATTGAGGTCATAATTTAAAAACTCTCATAAAAGAAATCTCCAGGCCCAGAGGATCTCACTAGAGAATTCTACCAAACATTTAAATAAGTAACACCAATTCTACCCAATATTTTCCAGAAAACAGAAGAGAAGAAAATACTTCCCAGCTCATGTTATAATTGCCCTGATACCAAAACCAAAGTCAGAAAAAAAAAAAAAAACCCCTAAACTATAGACCAATAACTCTCATGAATACGGACATAAAATCTTTCAATAAAATATTAGCAAATGGAATTTAGTAAATACATATAAAGAATTATATATCATTACCAGCATAAAGTCGATTCAATATTCAAAAATCATTCAATGTAATTCACCATACTAACAGTATAAGGAGAATAATCAAAAGATCATTGCAACTGATGCATCTGACAAAATTCAACCCCCATTCATGATTAAAAAAAAAAAACTCTCAAAAAAATAAGAAAAGAGGGGAATTTCCTCAACTGACTTTAAAAAATCTTAAAAAACATCTACAACTAACATCATACTTAATGGTGAAAAACTGAATGCTTTACCCCCAAGTTTGGGGACAAGGCAAGGATGTCTGCTCTCACCAGTTTTTTTTAACATGCTACTGATCAGCTCTCAGCAGTACATTAAAGAAAAAAAGAGGAAATAAAAGGCATACAAATTGGAAAGGAAGAAATAAACTGTTCCTATTTGCAGAAGACATGATTATCTACATAGAAAACCCCAAATCCTGGGGAATCTGCAATTTTAAGAAAACCTCCTAGAAAGGAAAAGGCATAGAATCCTATTTAATGAAATAATGGTTGAAAACTTCCCAAGCATTGGGAGAGATATGAACTTCCAGAGCCAAGAGGCTCTAAGATCCCCAAAAAGATTTAACCCAAATAGGTCCTCTCTGAAACACACTGCAGTCAAATTGTCAAAAGTCAAAGACAAAGAGAGAATTTAAAAAACAGCAAGAGAAAAACATTAAGTCATCTATAAGGAAATCCCCATTAGACTAACAGCCAGATTTCGCAGCAGAAAATTTACATGTCAGGAGAGAATGGGATGAAATATTCAAAGTGCCAAAAGAAAAAACCTGCCAGCCAAGATTGCTATAGCCAGCAAAGTTATCCTTCAAAAATAAAGAAGAAACAGTGTTTTTCCCAAACAAAAACTGAGGAAGTTCATCATCACTAGACCAGCCGTACAAGAAATCCTTAAGGGAGTCCTACACCTGGAAGCAAAAGAATGATAACTACCATCATGATAACATGTGAAAGAATAAAACTCACTGGTAGAGCATATACACAAAAGAGAAAGAGAAAGAAATTATATCTCATCACCACAAAACCCCCACCAAATAGCAAAGACAAACAACAGAAGAGAAAGAAATGAACAAAGAATATATAAAACAACCATAAATCAACTAACAAAACGGCAGGAGTAAGGCAACACCTTCCAATAACAATCTTGAATGTAAATGGATTATATTCCCCATTTAAAAGATACAGACTGGCTGAATGAATTTTTAAAAAGACCCAACTACATGCTGCCAAAAGAAACTCATTCACCTATAAAGACCCACACAGATGGACAGTAAAGGGATGGTGTATTAGTCCGTTTCTGTTGCTTATAACAAAATACCTGAAACCGGTGATTCATAAAGAAAAACAAAATTTATTGCTTACAGTTTCTGAGGCTGGGAAGTCCAAAAATGGATTAATAATGGTGGTCAGGGGTGTGGATCTGAGGGCTTTAAAGGAAGAGGAGAGTCTGTCTCTCTTCCTCTGCCCTCTCTGCTTCCACCATCTTGCAATGTGAGACCCCTGGGTCACTGTAAATCAACTGTCGTAATAACTTCGTATAGCATACATTATACGAAGTTATACGACAGGGGTCTCACATTGCAAGACAGTGTAAGCAGAGAGAACAAGACAGACTCTCCTCCCTCTTCTTCTAAAGCCCTCAGAACCACGCCCCTGGACCACCATTTTTAATCCATTCACTACTGCATGGTCCTACAATCCAATCACCTTCAACTTCCAATCAATTACCATAATAGGATTTCCCACCCTCTTAACACTCACAGTGGTTGCTAAGTTTCTAATATATAAAACTCGGGGGAAACAATTCAACTTCAATGAATTTGGGGGGGGACATAGTTCAATCCACTAAAGATGGAAAAAGATATTCCATGCAAATGGAAACCAAAAATGGAAACCAAAATATATATATGGTTACTCCTGCTAATGTATATAACATTCTCTAAGTTACAAAATTATAGATAGAAAACATATAGTGGCTACTATGGATTAAAGATACTTGTTTAGGTAAACATAAAGGCATATTTGTCAAGATAAAAGGTTTATTTGTAAGAACTCATAGTAAAGAATAGACAGAAAATGTTTAGAAAGATGTATAATGAGGTGTGACTAAACCAAATTTTAAAATGTATTACCCAGTTACAATTAAATAGTATGATATAAACAAAAGAATAGGTAGAACAGTAATACAGTATAAAAAATTCAGTAATATCCAATATACAAAGTAAATCTGTATATGCTAAAGAAAACATTTCAAATCATTAAAGAAATAATAAATTTGTTATTCAATAAATGATGTTGCTATCTATGGATATGGGATTATATGTGATTTCTATTTTTTTTCTTAATCCGTTTTCCAAATGGTTGATAGTTAATGTATAGTTCTTTAATAACCAGAACCAGAAAAATGTGTTAACTATTTGCAAAAGTAGTCAAGTTAGATAAATTTTGATTTTAAGTTAAAGTTTATAAACATAAAATAAAACAAAGAAATTATAAATAAAAATGATTCTTTTTCCTACATACAAATATGAAAATTATATATATATATAAAAAAACCACAATCAAAATTCAAAGTTAAACAACGGAGGGCAAAATTTAACACACAACCAAAAAAAAAAAAAAACCCTAATAAAAATTTAATCATGCTTAACACATCTTTAATATTTTTAAATAAAAGAAGTTGATGAGGACATTAACCAAAGATAAATTATGTTTAATTACTTAATGTTAAATCACTGTTAAAATTTTAAAAATATCCAACCTCATAGTAATCAGAGAAATGTAATTTAAAACAATAATATATTAATTTGACAAAGTTTTTTAACCAACAGATGACAAGAATGTAAATGAGACAGTCTTGAATGTGATTACTACCAACATAAATTCCTACAAATTTTATAAAAGGCCTTAAGAATGAGGATATTCTTTGACCCAAATTGTCTATTTCCAGGAATTTTTTGTTGATATATGAGATTTTTCTTTCTACGGAAATATTCAGAGAAATGAAAACATTTTAAATGTTTTGTACTTATTGCAATACTATTAGAAATAGTGTAATAATTTACATATTTAAAACTCCAGGAATAGCAGATCGGTTAATAAATAATAATGAATAATAAATAAATAAGAGTATGCTCATACAATCAAATTCCATGTTGTCATTAAACATCAAATAATAAGAAAATAAAACAGAAGTGGTTTATATCAGAAAATACCTGTAATGTAAATTCAGAATACAAAACCAGCCACAGAGTATAATCTCCATTTTGTTTAAATTGTGAATATACGTACATAAAGGCTATATGTTGATATTCTAAAATATTAATAGCTGTCATCTGTGGAAGGTGGAATTACAAATGTCGTTTATTTTCAAAACACTTCTCTGCATTTGTTAAATTTCTGATAAAAACTAAGTATTATTACATGATTAAAAAACAACTAATTTTATTTCATTACAATAAAAATGTATATAAGGATCCCTTCATCCTTAAAAAGGGAATGCAGAACAACAATTGCCAAAATGAGGTCTGAGGAGCACTAGATCAACAGGGTGCTAATGTGGTATTTTTTTTAAAGGGGAGTGGGTTGGGAGGGAGCTCCATGATGAAATGTATTTGGAAAATATTAAGCTAAACATAGTTGAACACTTTTCTTCAATGCAGAAATTTTAGAGCCTTCAATATGCTAATTTTCCAACTTTAGCTACCTCTATGACGGCCTCTGGAATGGCTCCAGAAAACCCCTAGGAATCTAGAACAACATTTAAAAATCACCAATCTAATCAAATATTCTTATGTTTTGGATATATTTTGTTTTTCTCTTTCTTTTATTTTTTGGCAGCTGGCCTGTAAAGGGATCTGAACCTTTGACTTTGGTGTTATAACACAGTGCTGTAACCAACTGAGTTAACCAGCCAGCCCTGGATATATTTTATAAAAAGAGAGAGAGAAGAAGGAAGGAAGAACAAATTCTGTTTACAATAGCACTGAGATTCTAGCACAAATCATTACAAACTACACCCTGGATCTAGGATGAAGGAACAAGAACTAAAAAAGACTTCAGATGGAAGGTGTGCAAATTTGGCTTGTTTTGCTAAAATTGGTTTTGCATGCAAAACTGATATTAAATATACTCTAAAATATGTGAATTGGAAGGTGTGCAAATTTGACCTGTTTACTAAAATTTGTTTTACATGCAAAATTGATATTAAATATACTTTAAAATATGTGAATTGCATATATATGGCTTTAAATATGATGAAACAGACACTGGCGTTGTTGAATTTTAAAAAATACTATAAATTGAAATGAAAATATACATATATCTCAGTGTTTAAATAAAAACTGTACCTTGGACACTTAAAGCAACAAAGATTCCAGTGCTAAATTTAATCAGCATATATAAATTTAATCAGCAAAGCATTTTGATATTTACTACATAGTTTTCATATTAACCATTAGATGGCACCATATATCTACTAGTTAACATAAGTATACTAAACTCTAATTTTACCCCATATGCTTAAAGAGTAACATATATTTAATTTTTAAGTAAATATAATAGGCATTATCTGTTATAATTGTTAAAATTTAAGTTCTGAAGTGAAAAAGAATGATATAAGCAACTACATTGTATCACCATTTCTGGAATGTTAAAACAAAATAAGTAATCTCATTCAGAAATCAAATGAAATGTTCTAAGACAACTGTTCAAAAATTAAATGTTAGATGACTAGAGAATGCCTTTCTTTAAGCTAAATTAAGACAAAATTAGTTTTATAACTTAATAAAATTTATTTTTTTTACTTTTCATTCATAAACCTACATTGTCCAGTTTCTAATTTTTCACAGTGAACAAATTTGTTTTTTCTGAGCTAAATGTCATCACATCCTGCTCTCTAATGCAGAAATCTCCTTTTCCATGTAGTTTCCCAGTCTCTATCCTGAATTCTCTGCTCCAGATTTTTGTATAGTCTATTTAAATACAAAAAAATGACCCCATTCTGATAATCACTTTTTTTCACTTCCAGTTAAGATAGACTGACAGGGATGAGATTACCCTAACACCTGAAACACTGAAACAACAGACAAAATGTGTGAAACCCTGACTCTCAAGACACTGGACATAGGCAATACATGCAGTGATCATTCACAGTAAGAAAAGAAAATGAGATAAACCATATGATGATTATTTTCCAAGATTATTTCCTGGACAAAGGGACAGTAAGCTTACTGTACAGAAAGCAGTAATACAAGCAGATCCTAATGGTCTCCCTGAGTTGAGGAGATAAATCTGGGAGCACGAAGAATCCAAGTAGTCTAAAGTCCACAAGGCTGAGAACTGGATAATAACAAGCTGTGCAGAGAGAGATAATCTGCACTGAGTCACCCACAATAGACAGTTGAGTACTTCATAGCACATACATGTAAGGAAACAATCAGAGGCTGGTGAAAGAACTGCCTAAGAGGATTACAAGGAAGAGCAACCAAATCTCAGGGAAGAGCAAGAAATAGTGACTAGTGTCAAGACCCAGAAAAAAAAATCTCAAACCTTAGGGCCACTGACTAGTGTGCTATGACGGACCTTGCCTCAGAAAACTAAACTTACACTAAATGCAGGTCTCATCCCTCAGGACAAAGGCTAAAAGCAAGACTGAAAGGAACAAACTATTCCCAGGTAACTTAACCTATCTCAGAGTGAAACTCAAAAACTAATGAAAATTATCCAACACAACACAAGAAGCTTCATAATATTTGGTATCCAATAAAAAAAAATTACCAGGAATACAAAAAAAGAAAAAAAAGGAGAAAAATCAATCATTAAAACTGACTCAGAAAGGTGATAAATTTAGTAGACAGGATTACTAAATTATGATGTACTCTATAGGTTCAAGAAACTACAGGAAAAACTAAATGTGTTAATAAGAGACATGGAAATAATATGGAAATAATATTTTTTAAATGCCTAAATAAAACTCCTAAAGGTGAAAACTACAATGTCTGAGATAAAAATGACAGCAGATTAGACATGGCGAAAGAAAACATTAGTAAACTTGAAGACATACCAACAGAAAGCATCCAAACTAAAACAAAGAAAGAAAACAAGACTAAAAAAAACATGGGACAACTTCAAGTGAACCAATACATGCGTAATTGGAATCCATGAAAAAGAGGTGAGAAAAGGAAAAATCAAGAAAACATTTGAAGAAATAATGGTCACAATTTTTTCAAATTTAATGAAAACTACAAACCAAAAGGAGCTCAATAAACCCCAAGTACAAGAAAAACGAAGAAAACTACATAAAGAAGCATCATACTCAAATTGCTTAAAGCGAGTCATAAAGATAAAATCTTTAAAGTAGCCAGAAAAAAATACACATTATGTGCAAAAGAAAAAAGACAAGGCTAGACAGAAACAGTACAAGCTAGAAAAAAGTGTGGCACTATCTTTAAAGTATTTGAAGGAAGAAGAAAAACTGCTAACCTAGAATTCCTTACCAGTGAAAATATCTTTGAAAAACAAAGGTGAAATAAAAAGAAAAAATACTTTGAAACACATAAAAGTTGAAGGAATTCACCACCAGCAAACCTGCTGTGAGAAATATGACAGTCCTTCAAACAGAAAAAAAATAATACCAGATGGAGACCCAGATCTACCAAAAAAAAAAAAGGAATACAGAGCCACTGGAAATGGTAAATGCATGGGCAAATATAGTTTTTGCCATATTATCTACATTTTAAAAAAGGATTATCATAGTGATATAACAGAAAATGGTGGAATAGACAGCTTCAAGGATTGATCCCTCCACTGAAACAATCATTAAACTGGAAAAAAAAAATCAGGATCAACTATTTGGGGAACTCTGGAAGCCGGATCTGACACAGCAACCAGAGATATGCTTGATGAAGGGAGAGGCTGCTGAAATTCGGTGAGAGCAGTGTGCACGAATCAGCCACCACCCCCCTTTCCACAGCCTTGCAACATAGGGGACAGCAGCTAACGTTCCTGGTGTGGCTGATGGGTGCTAAGACCAGCAGTAAGGACCCTGACCTCCAGAAAATTTGGGATTGTACATCTGATCATTCTCCCAATTCCCTGAAGGACTGGTGCAGATGCTTGCCTTTTTTTTTTTTTGGCCGCTGAGGCTGCAGTGGCTTCCCCAGCAGAAGGGGAAGATTGAAAGACACATACATCTTTGTTTTGTTTTGTTTTGTTTTGTTTTTGTATCCAGACATTTAAGAAAACTTCTGCAAAGTCACTGGCTGACCACAAATACAATGAAAAAGAAACTTCAGTGACCACATAGAAGAAGGAATATAGACTTTTCAAAAAGAGTCTGAATAAGTCACTAAACAGATGACTGCAGTACCCACTAAGCAAAAATTAGAAATGCCCAAGGAGCAGGAAAATCTGATTCCCAGAGTTACCACATTATCCAAAATGTTCAGTTCTCCACAAAAAATTACAAAGCATACAAAAAAACAAAACAAAACAAAACAGGGAAGTACAGCCTGTTCTCAGGGAAAAAAAAAAAGACAGAAACCATCTCTGAGGAAGTCCAGACATTAGAGTTACTAGTCAAAGATATTAAATCAACTGTCATATTTTTCAAAGGAAGACATATAAATGGTTAACAGGTACATGAAAAAATGCTCAACATCACTAGTCATCAGAGAAATGCAAATTAAAACCACATTGAGCTATCACCTCACCCCAGTGAGACTGGCTACAATAAAAAAGACAGAGAATAACAAATGCTGACAAGGGTGTGGAGAGAAGAGAATGCTCCTATACTGTTGGTGGGACTGTAAATTATTACAACCACTATGGAAAATCATACGGAGGTTTCTCAAACAACTACAGATTGATCTTCCATATGATCCAGCAATCCCACTGCTGGGTATAGACCCAAAGGAATGGAAATCATCATGTTGAAGGGATACCTGCACTCCCATGTTCATTGCAGCTCTGTATATCAATAGCCAAGATATGGAACCAACCTAAATGTCCATCAATGGACGACTGGATAAGAAAAGTGTAGTATATGTACACCATGGAATACTACTCTGCCATAAAAAAGAATTAAATTATCCCATTTTCAACAACATGGATGAGCTTGGAGAAACTTATGTTGAGTGAAATAAACAAAGCACAGAGGGATAAATACCATATGTACTCACTCATAAGTGGGAGCTAAGAGAGAAAAAAGAAAGGAAAGAAAGACCACAGTGGAGTGTTGGACTTGCAGAGGGAGAGAACATACCTAGGGATACAAAGAGGAGTGGAGAAAGCGGGATGGGGAGGGAGGTCAGGGATAATTGGGACATAGGGTATAACCACAATTTGTGGTAATGGGCATACTGCCAGTATCAATCTGGCCATCACATCTTAAGCACGAGTGATGACAATCTGCTTTGTACCCCATGAATATTCATAACCAATAAAAATAAATTAAAAAATAATAAATCAACTGTCTTAAATATGCTCAACGAGCTAAAGTAAGCCATTGACAAAGAACTAATGAAAATCAGGAAAATAATGTATGAATAAGGAGCGTTAGTAAAGAAACAGAAATTATAAAAAAGAACCAAACAGAAATTCTGAAGATGAGAAGCACAACAGATTAAATGAAAAATCCACTAGAGGAGTTCACTGATAGATTTCAGCAGGCAGAAAAGACTCAGCAAATGTTAAGATAAGACCACTGGAATTATATAATTTGAGAAGCAGGAAGAAAGACAAATGCAGCAAAATGAACAGAACCTGAGGGACAACCATCAGGCATACCAATCATATGCATCATAGGAGTTCCAGAAGAAGAGAGAAAAGAAAAACAAAAAATTTTTTTGAAGAATTAATAGCCAAAAATGACTTTTTAGATAAAACATCTGTATTAGTCCATTTCTTTTGCTTATAGCAGAAATACCTGAAACTGGATAATTTATAAAGAAACAATATTTATTGCTTACAGTTTCGAGGCTGGGAAGTCCAAAGACCAGGGAACACATCTGATGAGGGCCTTGTTGGTAGGTAGTGACTTTTCAAAGCAAAGCAGGGTGTCACATGGAGGATGGCAGAAGCAGGAGAGAGAGAAAGCTTCACAAACACTCTCCTTTTAAAGGAACCACACCCATACCACAATTAAATTATCTTTCTCACTTCTGCCTTTCTCACTATGTGATACCCTGCGTTGCTGAAACTGTAAGTAATAATTATTTCCTTACCAATTACCCAGTTTCAGGTATTTCTGTTATAAGCAAAAGAAACTGACTAATACAGACACCAACCACAGAAGTGGGGTGTTGCTTAAAACAAATATTTGAATGTGGAAGCGACAATGGAACTGAGTACTGGTCAGAGACTGGAAGAAATTTAGAGGAACAGGCTAGGAAAAGACTAGATGCTGGTGAAGAAAGTGTGGAATATTTTAGAGACTGGGTTAAATGGTGGTTACCAGCAAGCCGATAGAAACAAGGACTGTAAAGACCATTCTAAGGAGGTCTCAGATAAAAATAAGGAGTTTATTGGAAACTGGGGCAAAGATCACCGTTGCTATGAACTTGCAAGGAACATGGCTACTTTCTGTTCATGCTCAAAAGTTTACGGAATGTGGAACTTAAAGGTGCTGACCCAGGGTATTTGGTGGAAGCAATTTCTAAGCAGTAAAGCATTCATTCAGGAAGCTGCATGACTACTTGTAACAGCCCATACTGAGTTACAGCAGCAAAAGGATGAGGTAAAGCTAAAATTTATAATTAACAAGGAAGCGGGGCCGGCCCGGTGGCGCACTGGATAGTGCGCCGCTTGGGAAGCGCGGCAGCGCTCCCGCCCGAGGGTTCGGATCCCACATACAGACCGGTTCCCACTCACTGGCTGAGCGAGGTGCGGGGTTCCCGCTCACTGGCTGAGCGAGGCGCGGGAGCAACACCGAGGGTTGCGGTCCCATTGCCGGTCCCCGGTCCGGTACGGGGGCAACACTGAGGGTTGCGATCTGTTGCCGGACATGGAAAAAGACAAAAGAAAGACAAAAACAAAAACAAAAAAAAAACAAGGAAGCAGAGAGTAAAAAATTGGAAAAGTCTCAGCCTGGCCACATAAAGAGTAACAGTCTGCTCTAGAGAAGAAACCAATGGTATAGCCCAGCAACCATTTGCTAAGGAGATTAGTACAGAAGAAAGGAATTATCAAGAGAAGGAAAATAAAAAGACCTTAAAAGGCATTTCATTTCAGAGATTTTTGAGGCTTCCCCTTCTATCATAAGCCCAGAAGCCTAGAAAGACAGAATGGTCTCAGGGAACAGGCCTGAGGGATCCTCCATGGGCTTGTTGCCCAGACCTACATTCGGATGCTGCTCCCCATATCAGCACTCCAGCTGCTCTGGCTGCTCCAGCTGTGGCTAAATTGGCCCCAGGTGTGGCTGGACCTGAGCTTTAGAAGATACAAGCTGGGGCCGGCCCAGTGGCGCACTCGGTTGAGTGTGGCGCTTGGGAGCGCGGCGGCGCTCCCGCTGAGGGTTCGGATCCCATATAGAGACCGGTCCGCTCACTGGTTGAGCGCGGTGTGGGCATGACACCGAGGGTTGCGATCCTGTTGCCGGTCGCGGTATGGGCGCGACACTGAGGGTTGCGATCCCGTTACCGGTCACGAAAAAAGACAAAAAGGCAAAAAAAAAAAAAAAGAAGATACAAGCTGGAAGCCTTAGCAGAGTCCATGTGGTGTTAGGTCTGCAGGCTCGCAGAATGTCAGAGCTCTGAAGGCTTGGGAGCCTCCACGCCAATTTCAAAGGATGTATGGAAAAGCCTGGGGACCCAGGAAGAGAGCTGTCACAGGGGCAGTCAGCACAGACAGCCTTTGCTAGAGCAAAGCTGAGTGGAAATGTGGGGTCAAAGTAGCAGCAGGAAACCCCCACCAGCACCATGTCCAGTGGAGTCATAACAGTGGGACCACCATGGAAACCCCAGAACTGTTGAGCTACCAGTGTGCAATGACAGCCTGTGAGAGTTGAAGTATGGCCAGTGATAGGGTTTGGACACGTTTCCCCGCCAAAACTCATGTGGAAATCTGATCCCCAGTGCGGCAGTGTTGGGAGATGTTTGAATCATGGGGATGGATCCCTCATGATTAATGCTCACCCATTGGGGGGGTTGTGGGGGAGTCATGGTACCTCCCCTCTTTCTCTCTCTCACTTCCTCTCACCATGTGATCTGCTTGTACTCACCAGCTGCCTGCCATTTTCTGCCACAAGTAGAAGCAGCCTGAGGACCACATCAGATGCAGTTGTCCCAGAATCATAAGCCAAATAAATCTCTGTTCCTTATAAATTACTCAGTCTAGGTATTCTGTTATAGCAACACAAAACGGACTAATACAGTCGGAGACAAGGAAAGCCACAGGAGGGGAGCTGCCTGAGGACTTGCAGGTCCAACCGCCACACCGGCATGCAGAGAACATCAAACACGGAGTCAAGGTACATGATTTGCCAGCTTTGAGACTGGATGACTGCCCTTCTGTGTTTCAGACTTGCTTAGGATCTGTTACCCCTTTCTTTTGGTCTACTTCTCCCTTTTTAAATGGGAATAAGTACACTGTTTGTCCCACCATTGTACTTTGGAAGTACATAACTTATTTTGATTTCACAGGTGGGACTCTGGACTTCTGAGTTGGACAAGTTAAACCTTTGGGGATGAAATGAATGTATCTGCATGTGAAAATGATATGAGTTTGGTGGGGCCGGGGTAGAATGCTATGGATTGGATGTCCTCCCAAAGCTCACTGAGGCTTATTCTCCACTGATATGTGAAGAGGGTGGGAAATCTTATTATGGTAGTTAATAGGTGGAGACTTGAAGAGGTGATTAGATTGTGAGGACTGTGCCCTGGTGAATGGATTAATCTGTTGATGGTTTAATAGTGGTCATGGGTGTGGTTCTGTTGGCGTGTGAGAAGTGCTCTCTCTCTTGCTTCTGCATTTCTCGCAATGTGATACCCAGCATAGCTGAAGTAACCACCAAAGAAGACCCTCACCAGATGTGTTCCCTGGACTTTGGACTTCCCACCCTCCGAAACTGTAAGCAATAAGTATTGTTTCTTTACAAACTACCCAGTTTCAGGTATTTCTGTTATAAGCAACAGAAACAGACTAATAAAACACCAAAGGCACAATTCATGAAAGAAAGGATTGATAAGCTGTGCTTCATTAAAATTTAAAATTTCTGCTCTGCAAACCACAATGTTAAAAAAACGAGAAGACAAGTGACAGACTAGGAGAAAATATTCACAATAGACACATCTGATAAAGAATCTTATCCAAAACATACAAAAAATGCAACAATAAGAAAGCAACCTGATTAAAAATGGACCAAAGACCTTAACAGACACCTCACCAAAGAAGATATACAGATGGCAAATAAATATATGAAAAGATACTTCACATCATATGTCATCAGGGAAATGAAAGTTAAACAATAGAGATACCACTACACACCTATTAGAATGGCCAAAATTTAGAACACTGAAAATACCAAACGTTGGTGAAGATGTGAAGCAACAGGAACTCTCACTCATTGCCAGTGGTAATGAAAAATGGCACTACCACTCTAGAAGACAGTTAGGCAGTTTCTTACAAAACTAAACATACTCTAACCATATGAATCAGCAATTGAGCTACTTGGTACTTACCTAAAGGAGTTAAAAACTTGTATCTATACAAAAATTTTCACATATATGTTTATAGCAGCTTTATTCACAGTTGCCAAAACTTGGAAGCAACCAAGATACCTGTAAGTAGTGAATGGATAAATAAACTGTGGTACATCCAGACAATGGAATATTATTCAGTGCTAAGAAAAATGAGCTATCAAGACATGAAATGACACAAAGGAACCTTAATTGCATGTTACTTAAGTGAAAGAAGCCAATCTGGAAAGTCTACATACTGTATGATTCCAACTATATGATATTACAGAAAAGAAAAAAACTGTGGAGACAGTAAAAAGACTAGTGGTTGCCAGGGATTGGGGGTTAGGGGAAGGGATGAATAGGCAGAGCACTGAGGATTTTTAGGAAAGTGAAACTAGTCTGTATGATATTATAATGTTGGATACAAGTCATTATACATTTGAAAAATCCTTAAAATGTAAACATCAAGAGTGAACCCTAATGTAAACTATAGACTCTGGGTGATAGTGATGTGTCAGTGTCGGTTCATCAGTTCTAACGAAAGTACCACCCTGGTGCTGGATGTTGTTAATGGGGAGGCAGGTACATATGTGTTGGGGCAGGCAGTATATTCTATTCCTTCCTTTCAATTTTGCTATGAACCTAAAATTGGTCTAAAAAATTAAGTCTTTAATAAAAAAAAATGAAAATGAACACTGGTGCAGCTATATTTATATCAGATAAAGTACATTTCAAAGACAGGCAGTATATTCTATTCCTTCCTTTCAATTTTGCTATGAACCTAAAATTGGTCTAAAAAATTAAGTCTTTAATAAAAAAAATGAAAATGAACACTGGTGCAGCTATATTTATATCAGATAAAGTACATTTCAAAGTAAAGAACATTACCAGAGATAAAAGGGCCTCTTCATAATGATAAAAGGGTCACCTCATCAGGAGTACATAACAGTTCTAAATGTTCACAACAGTTTCAATACAGGTGAAACAACAAACAATAGAAGTGCAAAGAGAAGCAGACTAATCTGCAATTACCATCAGAGACTTCTGCATCCCTCTCTCAATAATTGGTAGAACCAGTAGACAGAAAATAATTAAGGACACAAAAGGTTGGAACACTATCAAACAACTTGACATAATTGACATTTATAAAACTTTCCACTCACTGCAGTGAAATACACAGTCTTTCCAGTGCACACAAAATATTTACAAAGATATGCCATATTTTGAGTCATAAAACAATTCTCAATAAATTTAAAAAGATTCAAGTCTTAGAATGTATATTTTCTAACCACAACAGAAACCAAAATCAGAGATACATGTGGAAAATAGCCAAATACTTGGGGACTAAATAATAAGCTTCTAAATAACCCACAAGTCGATGAAGAAATCAAAAGAGAAATTTAACAGTATATTTTAATTGACAGAAAACAAAAACAACACATGAAAATTTATGGGATGCAGCTGAAACAGTACTGCAAGAAAAATTTATAGCACTCAATGCTTATTTTAGAAAACAAGGTCTCAAATCAATTACCTAAGATCAGGCCATATTCTTTATTTTATTTTATATTATTTATTTTATTTATTTAATTTTATTTTATCAATATAAAATAATAGTTGATTTTTGTGTCCCTTTATCAATTCCTCCTTTTCCTCCCTCCCTCTCCCCCCTCTTCCCTACCAACATCATATCTGTTCACATGTCTTAACAAAATCAAGAAATTGTTGTGATTATTGTCTTCTTCCCTCCCCCCACTCCGTTCATTTGTTTATTTACTTATTTTTATTAGATCCCACAAATAAGTGAGAACATGTGGTATTTCTCTTTCTGTGCCTGGCTTATTTCACTTAATATAATTTTCCCTAAGTCACTCCATGTTGCTGCAAACAGTAGTATCTCATTTTTTTTTATAGCAGAATAGTATTCCATTGTGTAGATGTACCACATTTTCCTCATCCACTCACCCAATGATGGGCATTTAAGCTGGTTCCAACTCTTGGCTATCATAAATAACGCTGCAATAAACATGGGAGCATAGGTATCTCTTCGACATGATGATTTCCATTCCTCTGGGTATATATATACCCAGCAGTGGAATAGTTGGGTCATTCCTCTTGGTATATAACCAGCAGTGGAATAGCTGGGTCACATTTGTAGTTGTTTGAGGAACCTCCATACTATTTTCCATAAGGGCTGCACCATTTTACAGTCCCACCAACAGGGTTCCTTTTTCTCTGCAACCTTGCCAGCATTTGTCATTCTTAGTCTTTTGGATATTAACCAAAACCTGGAGTGAGATAGTATCTCAAAGTAGTTTTGATTTGCATTTCCCAAGTGCTAAGTGATGTTGAGCATTTTTTCATGTCTGTTGACCATATTGTATGTTTCCTTTGAGAAATGAGATCAGGCCACATTCTAATCCAAACTGTAACATTCACAGTGAACCTGTGCACACAGACAAGTACCTGATTTCATTAATGTGTCTAGCAACAGTGCAGTCTCACCTGGTTGTTTACATATTAAAAGAGCTATCACTATTTTATAAATTTATTTCCTTTTATTCCTCAGTTACAATTAATTTGATATACTGATTTTTAAAAAAAAATTAGCATGGGGCAGGTTATATTATCCTAAATTAAATTTCAGGATCCTGGAGGGAGCATTACAAAATATTTGCTATTTGATAAGAGTTGAGAAACATCTGCCTTAAGAAATCAGAAAAAGAAGAGCAAATAATCCCAAAGTAAGCAGAAGAGAGAAAATAATAAAGATCAGAGAAGAAATCAATCAACTAGAAAAGAAACTCACAATAGGGAAAAATCAATGAAAAAAATCTGGCTCTTTTGAGAATATCAAGAAAACTGGTAAGCCTCTAGCTAGAATGATCAGAGAAAACATAAAGGTGACAGAAATTACCAGTGTCAGGAATGAAAGAGATTATATTACTAGAGAGTGTATAGATATTGAAAGGATAATAAGGGAATGTTATGAACAACTTCATGTCAATAAATCCAACAACTTAGGTGAATGAACAAATTCCTCAAAAGTCACAAATAATCAATGCTCACTCAAGAATAAGTAGATAACTTGAATAGGTCCATATACATATTTTTAAATTAAATGTGCATACTACCCAAAGCAATCTACACATTCAATGCAATCCCTATCAAAATACTAATGACATTTTCCACAGAAATAGAAAAAGCAATCTTAAAATTTGTACGGAACCACAAAAGACTCCATATAGTTAAAGCAATCTTGACCAAAAAGAACAAAGCTGGAGGCATCACACCATCTAACTTCAAAATATACTATAAAGCTATAGTAACCAAAACAGCATGCACTGGCATAAAAACAGACATACAGACCAATGGAACAGAATAGAGAGCCCAGAAATAACCTACACACTTAACAGCCAACTGATTTTCGATAATAGTGCCAAGAATATAATTAGTTAAAGGATAGCCTCTTCAATAAATGTGCTGGGAAAACTGGATATCCACATGCACAAGACTGAAACTAGAACCCTATCTTTCACCATACACAAAAATCACTCAAAATGGATTAAAGACTTAAATTTAAGACCCAAAACTATATATAAGGAATTTAAACAACTCAACAGCAAAAAACCAAATAACCCAATTTCAAAATGGGCAAAATGTCTGAAGAGACATTTCTCCAAAAAAAGACATACGATTGCAACAGGCACATGAAAAAATGCTCAACATCACTAATTATCAGGGAAATGCAAATTAAAACCACAGTGAGATATCTCACTCATTAGAATAGCTGTTATCAAAAAGACAGAAAATAAATGCTGGTGAGGATGCAGCAAAAAGAGAACTCTCCTAAATTGTTAGTGGGAATGTAAACTGGTGCAGCAATTATGGAAAACAGTATGAAAGTTCCTCAGAGAACTAAAAACAGAACTACCTTATTACCCAGAAATCCCCCTACTGTGCATATATGGAAAGGAAATGAAATCAATATATCATAGACACCTGCACTCTCATGTTCACTGCAGCACCACTCACAATAGCCAAGACATGGAATTAATCTAAATGTCCATCAGTGGATGAATGGATATTTTAAATGTGGTATATGTATGAGTATATACAGCAGAATACTATTTAGCTATTTTTAAAAAAATGAAATCCTGTCATTAGTAGCAATATGGATGGAACGGGTGACCATAATGTTAAGTGAAGAAAGCTAGGGACAGAAAGACAAATACTACATGATCTCACTCATATAAGGAATAAAAAAAATGAAATCCTGTCATTTGTAGCAATATGGATGGAACGGGTGACCATAATATTAAGTGAAGAAAGCTAGGGACAGAAAGACAAATACTACATGATCTCACTCATATAAGGAATCTAAAAGAAAAAAAAAAATTGGTTCTCATAGAAGCAGACAGTAGAATAATGGTTACCAGAGGCTGGGAAAAGAAGGGGGATGGGGGGGGAGGGACTCAAGAGGTGGATTAATGAGTACGAAGTTATAGGTAGACAAAAAGAATAAGTTCTGGTGCTTATTATTAGCTGACTACAGCTAATAATATTATATTGCATATTTCTAAATAGCTAGAAAAGAAGATCTTGGGGCCGGCCCGGTGGCGCACTGGAGAGTGTGCCGCTTGGGAGCGCGGCGGCGCTCCCGCCGAGGGTTCGGATCCCATGTGGAGACCGGTTCCCGCTCACTGGCTGAGCGCGGTGCAGGCGCAACACCAAGGGTTGCGATCCCGTTACCAGTCAGTAAAAAAGACAAAAAGGAATAAAAAAAAAAGAAGATCTTGAATGTAATCACTACAAAGAAAAGATAACTGTTTAGGTGATGACTATGCTTTCTATCCTAAGTGAATCATTGCACGATATATGCGTGTACTCAAACAACACACTTTACCCCCAAAATATATACAATTAAAGATAAATAAATAAAAATTGAATGTTCAGTTAAAAGCCTTCACACAAAACTCGAAGCCTAAATGATTTCTCTGGTGAACTATACCAAACATTTAAGGAAGAAATAACACCAACTATACACAAACTCTCTCAGAATATTGAAGAGGAGGGAATACTTTCTAATTCATTCTCCAAGGCCAACATCACCCTGATAATAAAACTAGACAAAGACGTGACAAAAGAAATAAAACTACAAACCAGAATCCCTCATGAATATAAACGCAAAATGTCTTAACAAAATTTTAGCAAATTCAATCCAACAATATATTAAAAACATAATCCATCATGAGCAAGTGGGGTTTATGTCAGGAATCAAGGTTGGTTTAACATGGGATTCACCGTATAAACAAACTAAAAGAAAAGAGTACAAAACCATATGATCACCTCAACAGATGCAGAAAAAGCATTTGACAAAATCCAAGAACCACTCCTTACAAAATTTCTCAGCAAACCAGGAATAGAAAGGAAGTTCCTCAACCACAGAAAATGCACCTACAAAAGATATACAGTTAACATCACATTTACTGGCAAAAGACTAAATGCTTTTCCCCTGAGATAACCAACAAGGCAAAGATATCCATTCTCACTACTTCTATTCAATATTGTACTTGCTGGTACAATAAGGCAAGAAAAAGAAATAAAAGACATTCAAATTGGAAAGGAAGATTTTACACTGTCTTTATTCACAGACATGGTCATCTACATAGAAGTCCTTTAAGAATCTATATTAAAAAGCTACTAGAACTTACAAGTGAATTTAGCAAGGATGCAGGATATAAGATATACAAAAATCAATTGTATTCCTATATATCACCAATGAACCACTAAAAATTTAAATTTGAAAATTCTATTTACAATAACAAAAATTATGAAATCCTTAGGGATAAATCCGACAAAATATGTGTAAGACCTGTACACTGAAAACTACAAAATATATCTGAGAAAAATTAGAGACCTAAATAAATAGAGATATACACCAAGTTATTGATCAGCAGACTCAATATTAAGATGTCGGTTTTGCCCAATTTATCTACAGGTTTATTAAAACAATGCTATTCAAAATCTCACCAGGTTTTTCTGTAGAAATGACAAGCTCAAGTTAAAATTGACAAAAAAATGCAAAGGATCTGAATAGAATGTGAAAAGGAACAAAATTTAAGGACCTGCACTACCTGATTTCAAGGCTGATCATAAAGCTACTATAATCAAGACAGTATGGTATTGACAACAAGGCAGACAAATAGAAGAATGGAACAGGACACAGAATTCAGAAACAGAGCCATAAATATATGTATCACCTATTGATTTTCTAATGGACAGAAGCAATTCAATGGAGAAAAGATGGTCTTTTCAATAAATGATGCTGAAACAATTGTGTATCCACACATAAAAAAAGTGAACTTTGGTTGATATCTCATGTCATATACAAAAATTAATTCAAAATGGCTTTCTTCAAAATATGGTTGACTTCTGTGCAGAAAAGAGTTAACATAGCATGCCTGAGACTGCTATCCACAGAAAGGTCTGCTTGTAAGGTTGGCCCTTGGATGCATCCGGGAACTTGGCTTTTGGAGTGTCCCCAGTTAATGTTAATTGACAATACTGGTTCACTGTGCCTTGACTGTTTGTGTAAACACTATGATTTATGCTGAATGCCTGCTTTCCCTCTGGGAACCTGGAATTTTGCTACAAGCTAGGCAGAGGGTCTGGCCTACATGGCCAGCCATCAATAAAAACCGTGGGCTCTAATAAACTTCCCTAGGCAGAAACACGACACTTGTGTTGCTGCATTTTACGTGCCAGGGGAAGTATACTCTGTTTGACTCCTCATGAGAGGAAGATGGCATAAGCCTGCACATAGATTTGCCCAGATTCCACTTCTATTTTTCTCTCCTTATGACCCTCCTGTGTATCTTTAGTACCTAGCTATAATAAATCTCAGCCATGAATACAACTATATAGTAAGTCCCATGAGTCCTTAAAGCAAATCCTTGAACATGCAGGAATATATCCTGGGGTAAATGTCTGAATACTGGTCCACAGACATCACTCTGCAGAACACAAACCTCCAACTAATACAGCCTTTAGAAAAAGAAGGGAAGAACAGAGAAAATGACACTTTTAGACAGGAGTATTTCAGAGAAAAGCAGAATTTTGTGACGTATAGGACTGGCTCTCGCATAGTCTTCATTACCTATGTGCTCTCCATTTTTCTTATAGTTACTCCAGATTCTTATATTCTTATAACCTTCACACTGCATTGTTTCCCCTTATCTCCTGAACTTCATTCCCCTTCAAATGCTGAGAGTCTCCTTTACTCACTTAGTGCTTATATTAACTTACACCAGCCTCAGTTTGGAATATAAAACTAAAAATAACAAGCATGAGTCAATGCGGTAGGCTTTTTCCTTCTGGGTGTACATAAACCTCTCATTAACAAGTTCAAGGAAGCTGAGAATGAATCAAAGAAAATATGGCTCCATGATTTCCACCTTCTATTAAATTGCAAATTAAAGTGTCATTTTAATTATAGTAGCAAAAGACTTATTCTTTGCTACCACCAAGGCTCTATAAATTCACAATCTAATTGAAATTTCTTGAACCAGAAAAGAAAAAAAAAAAGCTTAAAATGTACTTCAATAGAGCAGTTACAAAAATCTATCCCCTCAATTCAAGAAAATCTCTTAGTAGCACTACCTACAAGTCATTGAGCTATACCGAGGGAAAAGATATCTACCCTAAGAACCAGAAAAACTGAAAATAGTATAAATGGGAGAACTATATTACAACTCTCGATGTTTTGGGGTGGTTTTGGTGGCTGGCCAGTATGGGGATCTGAACTCCTGACCTTGGTGTTACAACACCACACTCTAACCAACTGAGCTAACTGGACAGCCCTAGATGTTTCTTAAAAATAAATTCAAAGTATATGTTGAGAAAAAGAGCACATTGTTCACTTCATACTGTTTAGTCACAACAAGGAAATAAAGGAGAGAAATAAGACAGAATTATAATTTTTACATAATTTTTTGTATTTCACATTTGCATGTTGATCTAACAGTAGTAGAATGATTTTACTGGTTTTGTGTGAAGTTGAACACAAAGGTCTGCTTATCTGCCATCACCCAAAGATTAGTAGTCAAGATTTTTTGAACTAGGAGTCACTTCCTTATTCAGAGATCAGCAAAGTGCTTCCTATATACATACGCCATCAACTGAATGAATTGTTGAAACACTTTAGGAGATGCATGTTACTAACTCACTAAGTTTTTCTCATACATTCAAAATCCTGAATGTCGAACCACTGAAAGAATGAACCATAGAAACAATCAGAACATACCTTCTAGAATGCATACATATAGAATACATCTGGCCAAGTTCAAGACTGTCCCTATCTTCTTCAAAAAGATAATAGTATGTATATACCAATTTACTGGCTACAAAGGCTTTCATATACTTTATTTCATTTGGTCCTCATAGAATTTTTGTGAGATTAGTACAGATTGCATTAATAATATCACCATTTTAGGCTGGCCCGGTGGTGCACTGCTACAGTGCGCCACTTGGGAGTGCGGCGGCGCTCCCGCCGAGGGTTTGGATCCCACATATAGACTGGTTCCCACTCACTGGCTGAGCGAGGTGTGGGTGCAACACTGAGGGTTGCGATCCCGTTGCCGGTCCCGGTACGGGGGCGACACTGAGGGTTGCGATCCGTTGCCGGGCACGAAAAAAAGACAAAAAAGACAAAATAATAATAATAATAATAATAATAATAATAATAATAATAATAATAATAATAATAATAATAATAATAATAATAATAATAATAATAATAATAATAATAATAATAATAATAATAATAATAATAATAATAATAATAATAATAATAATAATAATAATAATAATAATAATAATAATAATAATAATAATAATAATAATAATAATAATAATAATAATAATAATAATAATAATAATAATAATAATAATAATAATAATAATAATAATAATAATAATAATAATAATAATAATAATAATAATAATAATAATAATAATAATAATAATAATAATAATAATAATAATAATAATAATAATAATAATAATAATAATAATAATAATAATAATAATAATAATATCACCATTTTACATATGGGGAAATTGTGACTCACAGAACTTAGTGACTTATTCAGTTGCCCAACCTGGATCAAACAAATTAGGAAATTTAATCTAGGTCTCCTGATTCCAAATCCTGTACTCTTTCTACTAAATACTAGCTCTACTAAATACTAGAAAGAAGAAAAGGTACTTTATGAGGGTACTTCAAAAAGCTCATGGAAAGATTCATATTCTCTTTTAATTTTAGTTTTCCATGAACTTTTGAAGTAACCTCATATTGTTCTCCTACTCTAGATAATCAGAACTACAAAAGGTTTGAAAGAGAAGTTTGGTCACTAAGCAAAAAATTCTTACCCTACCCCAGCCCCCAAAACATCAGAATATAGTTCTACTACTTCACAAATTCTATATGAAAAAGCATCATCTACATTTTCAGATTCTTTCCTAATATTCTCCCAAAAAGAGATAGCTAAAAATACCACCAAAAGAGAAAAAGGGCCCAGGATGCACTTGAGGGGGAAGAGAAAGAAATAGGACAAATCTGTCCACCCAGCTGAAAGGGAGAATTTGTGGGTATAGAGAGTAAAAGATGAAAACCTAACTGAACTTCCATTCATCCACAAAGCAATAGCAGCCAATTCAAAGGTCAAAGGATAATACATGAAGAAACACTCCTTTAGCTGCTATAAACTGGAAAAATAAGCACCAAGTACAGCCTCTCCTCCTAGCTCTATTAACTGGAATCATCCCAGCTATTGTCTCTAAATTCTCATCTCTTACACCTTGCACTCCCTTACATAATAACTGTATTATCCTAATACAATTGCGCATTGTGTAAGAAACTATCAGAACTGGACAGATATAAAATATCACCTAATACAGCCCTGTAATTTGTAAACCTACCACAACCAAGCACAATCCTATGTCAACCGTCATACAAAGCTTTGCTCTCAGATGAGCACTAACTACTCACCCTAAGATGTTAACTGATGAGGTTTAAGTTATTATTTAGGGTAATATTTGAAAGAAATTGTAAAGTTCACCTAGACTAGTGATGAGCAGCATGCAAAGAACCACAAGTGACTAACCTAGCTTCAAGACTGTTTTTGATTCAAATGGGAGAAAATATTAGAAAGCTGAGCTCTGTTACTATTTTTTAAGTATACCCAGACATTCATATTTCAGTGGCTTAAATAAGTGACTTCCTTCTAGTCAAGGAAAAACACAACAGGTAATAAATCTGAACATCTATACATTTTCCTCATGGACTTAGTAAAGCATTTTTATTTTTAAAGTTTAAAAATTTAAAAAACCCATATACTTATTTTCTCTGAATTGTAAAACAAAAACAAAAACAAAACAAAACAGTTCACCACTGATCTCTCTTATTTTCTACCACTACAAGGACCAGAGATAGTGCCATGCCCTAAGACTAGAAACCACCTTCCAGGTTAATATGACTTACACATATTAACACACCTTAACACATACATTCCCGTCTGAGGTACATCATTATTTTAATTTGAGGTTCATAAAGGTCTAAAAACCAAAAGTAATAAATATCAAAGAAACTGAATTTCAGGTGACAGAAACTTTTGCATAAAATGAGGAGCCCACGAGACTAAAATTACACTATGTAAGCAGTTGCTCTTTTTAAAATTCAGATATAATATATATAATACCACAAAATTCACTCAAACTTCAGTTTAAAATCCATAATTCAGTGGTGTGTAGTATATTCACAGAATTGTGCAATCATCACCTCTAATTTTAGAACAATTTCATCAGCCTCCAAAAAAACCCATACCCATTAGCAGTAACTCCCTATACTTCCCTCCCCCCAGCCCTGGCAACCACTAAACTACTTTCTGTCTCTATGGATTTGCCTATTCTGGAAGTTTCATATGAATTAAATCATATATATTATATATGTGATATCTGGGCTTTTGTGTCTGACTTCTTTCATTTACTATGTTTTCTGTTGCTTTGTGTTGCTTCGCCCCGCATGGATTTGTCACCCCACTTCCCCTGGGTGATGGAGAAGCAAAGGATTACTCAAAGCCCATCTCTTCTGAGCAGTGAGAAGCCCCGAAGTGGTTAACTTCCCTGGGACCCTCCAGCAAGAGGCAACCCTTCCTCGGGAAATTAACCCCGAACTGGGGTTCTCTTCCTGCATTTATTTTCCAGACCAGGAAGTTACAGGAGGAGACATAGGTGGAGTTATAGTTTAACAATATAGGCTGGTAACTTTCAGTGAAACAAGCCAGATGACATTCCAGTAAGGCTATCAACAAAAGCTTGATCTTAGCAAACATTCCTCCTCCCTCTACGGTTTTCCAGCAACTTAGATATCAATCAGTAACTAATTTTCTCTCTGAGCCAGCAACCTTGCTGTGCCACAATTCTTATCTTGCAACAGAGACTTATAGCCTGAGGAAGATTTCCAGTCCTCCGCAATGTCAATATTTGAAACTGCAAGGCTTTGGAAAACCAGGCCCTGTGAAGTACATATGCTTTATAGTATATTCCACAGTTTTCAAGATTTATTCATTTTGTAACTGTATCAATACTTCATTCCTTTTGATGGATAAATAATATTCCACTGTATGAATACATCACATTTTGTTTAATCCATTAATCAGTTGATGAATATTTAAGTTGTTTCCACTTTTTGGCTATAATGAATAATACTGCTATGAACATTTTGTACAAATTTCTGTATAATCATACAAGTACATTTTCAGTTCTCTTGGGTATAAACCTAGGAGTATAATTGTATATGGTAACTCTATGATTAATTTTTTGAGGAAATTTCAAAATGTTTTCTAAGATGACCGCACCATTTTATATTCACATCAGCAATGTATAGGGGTTCCACTTACTCCATATCCTCCCTAACACTTTTTATTGTCTCTTTTTAAGATCATCCTTAGTCAAACCTTTGGAAGAGGACCAGTGTATCCACTGAGTTCTATTTTGTTTATTTTTCCCTAGAATTTGCCAAAGAAAGAAGAAGTATAACTGGAAAGAACAAATAAAACTGTCATTATTTGCAGATGATACGACTATCTACCTAGAAAACCCAAAATATCTAAAGAAATATTAAAATAGTTTAGCAATATGGCTGCATATAAGACCAACATACAAAAATTAACTGTATATCTATTATCAGATTTCATTTACTATAGCAACAAAAATGAGACATCTAAACACAAATCTAACAAAAGCTGATCTTTATAGAGAAGTACTTAAAACTTCATTGAGAGGCATTAAACAAATGCAAAGACATGTCATGTTCAAGAAAAAGAAGTCTTAGTACTTTAAAGATATTATCTCGACATTGATCTAAAGATTCAATGATACAACTCACATTAAAATTTCAAAAGTTTAAGGAACTTGAAAAGCTGATTCTAAAATCTACATGAAGGGCTGGCCCGGTGGCACACTGGATAGTGCACTGCTTGGGAGCGCGGTGGCGCTCCCGCCGAGGGTTCAGATCCCATGTGGAGACTGGCTCCCGCTCACTGGCTGAGCGCAGAGTGGGCGCAACACCGAGGGTTGCGATCCCGTTGCCGGTCCCCAGTACGGGCGCGACACCGAGTGTTGCGATCCCGTTACCGGTCAGTAAAAAAGACAAAAAGGAAAAAAAATTAAAAAAATAAAAAAATAAAATCTACATGAAAAATTAAAGGCCCAGAAATAATCATATCACTAAAAAAGAAAAATAAGAAGAATTGGCAAAGGGACATGAAAATCAACGATATTGTATATTGATAAATTCAAATTTAAAAAAAAAAAAGAAAAAGGAGCAGGATTTGTCCTAAGAGATGACAAAAATCACAAAGCTCTAGTAATAAAGATAGTGAGGTACTGTTTAAGAATAGGCAGTGATAAACAGAACAGAACTAGACCAAACAACTTGACAGAAACTTAATATAAAATAGAGGTGGCACTGTAGATCAGTGGGAAATGTTGGGAATATTTAGTAAATTATTCTGGAATTAATGGTTATCCACAAAGAAAAATGAAGTTGGGTTCTTATCTCAACCACATAAAAAAATCAATTTCATATGGATTAACAACTTAAATATGAAAGGTAATACTTTAAACCTTTAAAAATAATATATTGTCATTTTCTTAGGGATAAAGAAGAATTTCTCCCCAAAAATCTCAAATAGTGCTAAAAGGAGGTGGTGGAAAAAAAGAGAAAAGAAAAAAGATTAAAATGTCAGACTAAGGGCCGGCCCGGTGGCGCACTGCTACAGTGCGCCGCTTGGGAGCGCAGNTGTGGGCGTGACACTGAGGGTTGCGATCCGTTGCCAGACACGAAAGAAGACAAAAAGGAAACAAAAAGGTCAGACTAAAATGATGTTAAAGTTTTGTTCATTAATGCACCAGACACTTCTGAGTATCTGAAGAAAATGGAATCTGCCTAACTCCATGACTCCCAATTTTTCCTCTCCAAACTGTACAAAATAAGAAGGGAAAAGTAAATCTACATAAAAACCATGTCCTCGGAATAACTTGAATACACAGAATGCTGAAACTTCAAAATAAATGTAAAAGACAAAACTTACCAAGTTGTACGGCACAATCTCACGCTCCCACCCCAACCCAACCACGCTGAATGGCTTTGTTATAAATGAAGGAAGAAGAAAAAAACTGCCAGGAAGACAGAAGAGAGAAAATAAAGGGGCCTCAGGCTGATCTAAAACTACTGCCAGAAAAGGTTAAGTCTATGCTAAATATGAAAATTCTAACACACCAAAAACTTTTGAGTGGATCAAACACAAAACTACAGGGAAAGAACCTGAAAGTCCATGTGAGTTACAGAGGAAGTGGGGCAGTCTTTGTAAGTCATAGCTTCTTGGGGAGAAAAAGGCAGAGGGGAAAGAGCTCTTCAGCAATTGGGTGGTGAAGCAAAATGCAATGGCGTCATGCAAGGCAGAAGAGAATCACAAAACCAGAGGGTGCACAGCCCCTTCCCCACCTAAACAAAATACAACAAAAACTCC
>NW_007727114.1:136127-165507 GCF_000696425.1 Galeopterus variegatus | reverse complement strand
TAACATATACAGAGCCCATAAGACAGTGGCAAGGTGGACATTTCACATTCAGGTAAATTAACTGGTAAATGACATAATATAGCTTGCGTACTTCTTGGGCTCACTAACATATCCCAGCCTGTTTTGAAGTTCATTGTGGCCATGTGACTGAATTATTGAGATGGGCTATGAATCTTAAGGGATGTGCACTGCTTCCAGGCCTAACTCATAGAGATCTCCTAGACAATCTTACTTTCCCCTTTTTTCCCCCCACACTCCCCACCTGATAAAGATGAACACGGTAAAGTTCAAAGCCACATGCTGAAGATGTCAGAGCCACAAAATAGAAGGAGCCTGGGTCCCTGAATCACTGCTGAAGGAGTGTCCTGAAGCAATTAGAAATACCTGATTTAAATGTCACAGAGGTGAGAAATAAACCTCTATCCTGTTTCAGTCATTATTTGTTTGGGATTTGCTTGGTACAACACCTAACAGTACCTTAAGGAAGATAATATATACTGGCTAATTATTTCTTAGAGAAGCAAAGAAACTTTATCTAAGGATATATGATACAGAAGAGTATATTTTGATATGGGGGAAAGGTGGTGGCAGAAGCAAAATCTGAATGACAGAGAAATCAGTATGGATTCTGAACCCTAGTTAATGAGGAGCGAGGTGGGTACCTGAAAGTAGACAAGAAAGAGGGGTATTTTAAGAAAAGAGGTGAAAACTATACCAAAAAGCAAATATAGTTATGGCATAATATGGCTTTATTGAAAATAACATTAATCATAAAAATGTAAGTTCTAAAACTGACTTAACCAAAACTGAATTACAACTATTGTAGGGAAACAAAATGTGGAGAAACGCATGGGTGGGTAAAATAATATTATTTTGTAATTATTACTAAAATTACTATATTTTGTTATTATTATTTATTTCCATTAAATGGTTTTACCTAAAAAATCTATTATGCATTTATATGTATTAACTAGTTTAAACTTCACAAAAGCATATGAGAAAGACAATATTGTGATCCTTTTTTTACCTATGAGGACAGTGAGATACGTAAGGGCTAAGAGACAGACAGTATTAGAACTCCTAAACATTATGCTAATCTACTATAACTAAATCTTCATCTACCATAGCAGGAAAACAACAGATGTTTAAACATCTTTGAAAATCAAGAAACAGCAGAGAAACTTTAGAATATGAAGGTAAACAGGAAAAAAAAAGACAGCTGAAAGTCTTTGCCTCTGGGGAATAGGATAGGTGTGGAGGATGAAAAGGCTAAGGAAATGCTCTCATTAACTATATAAGAAGTACTACTTTGATATAAAAATCAAAGCTTTTATTCTTAAAGAAAAGAGATAATTAAGACCAGTGTTACATCATAATTTTGAGTCTGCATCTACTGCAGTTTCACTTTTAAAAGTGGATCTAGGGCCGGCCTGGTGGCGCACTGCTACGGTGCACCGCTTGGGAGCGCGGAGGCGCTCCCAACGAGGGTTCGGATCCCAAATACAGACCGGTTCCCGCTCATTGGCTGAGCGAGGTGCGGGCGCAGCACCGAGGTTTGCGATCCCGTTGCCGGTCCCGGTCCGGTACGGGCACGACACGGAGGGTTGCGATCCGTTGCCAGACACAAAAAAAGACAAAAAGGAAAAAAAAAAAAAAAGTGGATCTAACACAAACTAACCCCACATCAAGTTCCTTGTGTAGTAGACCATTTTCAGGTGAAACTCAACTCTACCATTTCTAGTCTGTCATAGGACACAGACTTATACATTAGTACAAAGACTATATCACTTGCTTTCTCTCTAATAATCAAAACCTCAACCTCTAAAAGAACCACTATATTAAAATCAACTGAGAACATATATTCCTGCAAGATGCTTTTAGTTAAGAAAGTCATTGGAAAATCAATTATTCCTAGCACAACGCAAGACAACCATTCATTGTCTTTTTGAATTAATTCCAAAGATAATACATTCATTAAGATAATAAATTATTCATTTTCAGAGACCACAACATAAATATATTTTAATTCTTATATGTAAATCTATGTTTGTGTTAATGCTGTACTTGGCCATCTTCCCTTTTCTACCCAAGCTCACTTCCTGGGTGATCTTAACTAGCCTCCTAGCTTTCAATACCATGTACCTCCAAATTTCTATCTCTTACCCTAAACTTACCCCTGAATTCCAGATTTGGATATTCAACTACCTTCCTTACATCCTCGCTAAATGTTTGGTAAGCATATAAAACATCTAAAACAGAATACCTGGGTTCTGTGCACCATCACCCCTGCCCCACCAGCTCCTCCCCCAGTCTTTCCCACCTCATTTAACAGCACCACCTTTCAGAACTGACGCCAAAAACCTAAGAGTCTTCCTCTCTTTTCTTTGCACTCCTCAACATTAATCCATCTTCAAGTTTTGTCAGTTCTACCTATAAAGCATATCCTAAATCCAAGCACTTCTCATCTTCTCCACAACTAACATCGTAACCCAAGCCCCAACCTTTCTCACTAGACTACTTTGATAGCTTACTAAGTGGTCTCCTTACTTCCAATTTAACCCCTTACAGATCATATGTTACCAGCAAATCACATCCCTCTCCTGCTTAAAACCCTATTTTAGCATTCCGTTGTGTTTGGAATTAAATACAAACCCCTTAATATGACCTATAAATCCATACATGACCTGGATGCACCTACCTCTCCTTTCTCATTTTATGAGACTTTCCACACTCATGCACTACTTACTTCAGCCATACTTCTTTCAGCAAACCCTTATTCCCACCTCAGGACATCTGCATTTCCCTGTTCTCTATTACCTTCCCCTGATATTAAGATAATGGCTCCTCCTCATCATGCAGATATCAGTTTAAATGTTATCTCCTCAGAGAAGCCTTACCTGACCATTCTATCTGAAGTCTCTCTCTCTCATAAACATACACCATATTTTACTGTCTTCACAGTACTTATGGCTATCTAGAATTACTTTGTTTACTCACTGTCTATTTCTCACTGATCCAACAATATAAGCTACATGAGAGCAGATTAGTTGTCTTATTCATTACAATATCCCCAGTACCCAGAATAGTGCTTGGCACTTAACAATTTGCTAAATAAATTAAATATACAAAAATGTATAGACACACAAGAGAAAGGTAACATGATAAATTCATCCCCTACCTTCATAACGTTTAGACATTCTACAGACTTTGGTTTCCCTATGCAAGGAAATAGCTGGTTAGTTGGCAGAGGACCTCAAAAACTGGTCCCCTGCCTGCCACTGCTATTCTTTGCATGACAATGGAATCCAGAAACCCCTACCATCTCTTCCACCAAAGAGTAAAAGGTTACTAGAGGGCAGAAGACACAATAAAGTTGTCATAGAAGCTGATTTTTAAAAAAAGAAAGAAAAGAAAAGCCAGCCCCCACCAGCAATTCTAGGGACTTGGACTAACAGATTATTGAGAAAGGGATGGAAAGAAAGATTCCAGTACCATGCAGCCAGTAAGACCACATCACTAACATGGCCTTTCTGTTCAGATCTTAGACTCCTTTAATCATCCCAAGTCAAGAAAGGGAGAAGAATAGCCAATTAAGTATTGCCAATTTAAATGTATTACATATTTCTACCCATAAATATTATTTATCTCTTCATTTACATATCTTCTTTAATATCTCTATAAAATTAAAGGTTTTTAATTTTCTTCAAAAAAGCCATATACATCTTATAAGCCATATACATCTTACAGATTTGACAATACTCTAAAAAAGATCCTCTTTTATCGCTTTCTAATTATTCTTCACCTACTATGTAGAAATGTAATTGATTTTTATATATTGATCAAATGTACAGAACTCTCTTATAGATTTGTTTATAGAGTCTCTTGGATTTCCTATGTAGCTAACCAACATCACCTACAAGTAAAATTAGCATTATCTCTTCCTTTTTAATCCTATACTTTCTATTTCTTTGTCCTGACTTACTGTATTGGCTGAGATCTACAGTATGATACTGAATAGAAGCACTTAGGCTTCTAATGTTTCATCATTAAGTACTTAGTTTGTTATGCATTTTTAACAGATATCCTTCATTAGGTTAAAAAAATTTATATTCTTAGTTTACTGAGAGTTTGGATAATTTATCATTAGATAAAATGATAAACTTTAGGGCCGGCCCGGTGGCGCACTCGGTACAGTGCGGCGCTTGGGAGCGCGGCGGCACTCCCGCCGAGGGTTCGGATCCCGTATAGAGACCGGTCCGCTCACTGGTTGAGCGTGGTGCGGGCGCGACACCAAGGGTTGCGATCCCGTTGCCGGTTGCGGTGCGGGTGCGACACTGAGGGTTGCGATCCCATTACCGATCACGAAAAAAGACAAAAAGGGAAAAAAAATGATAAACTTTATTTAATACTTTTTCTGCTTCTGTTGAGATGCTCATATGATTAACATGGTAAACAGTATCAATTAATAGATTCACATGAGACATTCTTGGGATAAACCAACTTGTTGTCATGTTTGTCATTTGTTTTTCTTAAAACATTGCTGGATATGGTTTGCTACTTCTTACATATATATTTCCAAGTAAGATTAGATAGCATGTATTTCCCTCTCTCATACTGTACAGTCTGGTTTAACATCAAGGTTCTACTGCAGTCTAATAAAGTAATTTGGGGTAATATTCTATTTCTCTTAGTCTCTGGAACACTTTATAAGACTGGGTCCTTTTTTCTTTGAACGCTGGTTAGTTATCCAAAAAGACCATTAATGATTAAGTTTTCTATCAGTTTTAATTGTATTTTTTTCTAAAACTGTCCATTTCATCTGTGATTTCAAATTTAGTATCAAAAAGTCATTAATATTTTTAGGATTTTTAAAATCTCACTTACACCTATAATTTTACATGCCTAATATTATTTACATGTGGCTTCTTTATTTCTAAATTAATTGTGCTAGAAATCTTTCTATTTCATAAGTCTTTTCAATGTACTGCATTTTGGCTCTGTTGATCCTCTTTATCTCTACTTTCTGTTACATTAATTTTCTGTTACATTAATTTTCTGTTATCTTTTTCTTCCTTTCTCTGAGTTTATGAGATGGCTCTAACTTCTTGCATTGAATGCTTATCTCATACATTTTCACTCTCTTCTTTTCTAACATGAGCATACAAGATACTGCTTTTTTAAAAAATGGCCACAAATTCTTTGACACACTCCCATGGAGCTTGAATATAGGCAGGCTTATAACTACTTGTGCCGACACAGTATGGGAGAAGTGATATCATGTGCCTCTTTATAAGTAATAAAAAAAGTCATACCTTATCTCTTACAACACTGACCATCACGTGAGAAGTCACTAAGGTTTTAGCTCTAATTTTCAGTTCCTGCTATAATTTTTTAAATAACAGCTTTATTGACATAATTCACATACCATAAATTTCATCTTTTTAAAGTACGCAATTCAGTAGTTTTTAGTATATCCACAGAACTATGCAACCATCACCACTATCTAATTTTAGAACATTTTTGTCACTCCAGAAAGAAACCCTGCACCCATCAGCAATCACTCCACATTCCTCCTCCGACCCCATCCCTGAAATCACTTATCTATTTCTGTCTCTACAGATTTGCCTATTCTGGACATTCCATATAGATGAAATTACAGAATATGTGGCTTTTTATGCTTGACTTCTTTCACTTAGCATAATGTTATTCACATACCATAAATTTCATCTTTTTAAAGTACGCAATTCAGTAGTTTTTAGTATATCCATAGAACTATGCAACCATCACCACTATCTAATTTTAGAACATTTTCGTCACTCCAGAAAGAAACCCTGCACCCATCAGCAATCACTCCACATTCCTCCTCCGACCCCATCACTGAAATCACTTATCTATTTCTGTCTCTACAGATTTGCCTATTCTGGACATTCCATATAGATGAAATTACAGAATATGTGGCTTTTTATGCTTAACATTATGCTAAGTGAAAGAAGTCTTCAAGGTCCATCCATGTTATAACATGTATCAATACTCATTCCTTTCTACTGTGGAATAATATACCAAATGGATATACCAAATCTTGTTTATCCATTCATCAGTTGATGAACAGTTAGTGGTTGTTTCTACTTTTTGGTTATTATGAATAATCCTATAAACATTAGTGTATAGATTTTTGTGTGAGCATATGTTTTCAATTCTCTCAGGTAAGAAGTAAAATTTCTGGGTCATCAGGTAAACTTATGTTTAACTTTTGAGATACTGCCAAACTGTTTCCCAAAGTGGTTCACTGTTTTGCAATCCCACCAATAATTTATGAGGGTTCCAATATCTCCACATCTATGTCAACACTTGTTATTGTCTTTTTAATTTTAACCCCCCTATTTGGGGTAAAATGGTATCTCGTTGTGATTTTGATTTGCATTTCCCTAATGACCCTCTGTATTTTTGAACCCTGAGGCTTCCCTAAATTTTTCCTGGGCTCAAAAATGCATTTAAAGTATGTTTGCTATATTTTGCCTAGCATTTCTAGCAGAAAATTCTATATTATCTAGTGTACTAGTGTAGTGTACTAGTGTATCTATCTATTTCTTTGTCAGTTATTACATTTAGAATTATGCTTGCACGGAGAAAGTATTCTATAAATGCCTTCTAACTGATAGGCATCAAATAAAGTATTCATGATCAATTCAGCCAATCCAATTCAATCATTCATTTACTATTTCCACATTTATTAGATATCTATTTTATGTCCTATGCGATTCTAAGTACTTGAAATACATCAGTGACTAAGTCAATCAATGCTCCCGCCCTCTAAAAGCTTGTATTTTAATGGGGGAGACATACAGCTCCCCCAGAAAAGTATATAACCATATAAATGATAACTATCTATAAGATGGATGTTATTAAATAAATAGGGTAATATAATTGACATTAGAGAACAGAGAGAGGGGTGGGAGGAGCTACGTTAGATATGATTAGTATGGAATGTATTAGCATGGACATGCTACTTGGGATGAAACCTGAAGGATCACAGGAGTCAAGTCATTCAAAGAACTGATGAGAGAGAGCATTACAGGCAGAGAAGATAGCCTGTAACAAAGTCTTTAGCCAGAAACAAGCCTAGGACAATTAATTAAGAGAAAGAAAACCAACGTGGCTGAAGCATAGTGGATAGAGGGAGTGCATATACAATGAAGAGGGAGAAGTAGAGAGTAGTGTGCCCACCTAAGTGTGGCAGGCTGAATAATGGTCCCCCAAAGATGTCTATGTCCTAACACCCAGAACCTGTAAATGTGACCTTAAATGGCAAAAGGGACTGTCCAGATTTGGTTATGTTAAGGATTTCGAGATGGAAAGACTAAGCTGGATTATCCAGGTGGATCCAGAGTAATCACAGGGTCCTGAGAAGAGGGAGGCAGGCAATGGAGTGAGTAGTAGAAGGAGACAGGACAAGGGGATCACTGGAGTGACACTCTTTGAAGATGGGGAAAGGGGCTATGGAATGCAGGTGGCCTCTACAAGACAGAAAAGATGAGGAAACAGATTCTCTCCATGAGGCCTCCAGAAGAAAAGCCTGACTTTAGCCCAGTGAAACTGACTTCAGACTTCTGGCTTCCAAAATGTAAGAGAACAAATTTGTATTGTTTTAAGCTACTAAGCTTGTGGTAATCTGTTACAACAGCCATAGGAAACTAGTACATATTTTGGCACACCTGGAAGGGGGGTGCTGTAACAATTACCTAAAATGTGGAAGTGGCTTTGGAATTAGATAATGGGTAGAAGCTTGAAGAATTTTGAGGAGCATGACAGAAACAGCCTAAATATCCTTGAACAGCCTTGTAGTAGAAATATGGATGTTAATGATTCTGCTAGTGAGGATTACGAAGGAAATTTGAAACATGGTAGAGAAAAACTATATCATCTTATATTTAGAATACCGAATAGCTAAATTGTCATAAACAGACCACTGGTAAAAATAAAGATGTTACAGGTGCTGCTGTGAAGGCTCAGAAGGAAATGAGAAACACATTATTAGAAACTGGAGGAAAGGGGATCATGCAATAGAGGGGCAGACAGCTTAGCTAAATTGTGTCCTACAGTTATATGGAAAGCAGAACTTATAAATGATAAACCTGGGCATTTAGCTGAGATTTCCAGCCTGCTTATAGTAAAACATGAGAGAAAAGAGATAAATTAAGGGAAAAAACTGTTAAGCAGAAAGGAACCAGGACTTGAGGATTTGGAAAATTCTCAGCCTATCCAGACTGTAAGTGATGCTACAATTAGAAGACTCACTGTCAAGAAAGCATGCTCCAGAGAGAAAGTCAAGGGTATGGTTAGACAATATTTCGCTAGTGATTAAAAATGAACAAAATGACATAGTGTTCAGTGACACAGAGGGCTCTTTGAAGAGATTAGACATTTGACTAACGGATCCCCTCAGCCATTTCAGCAGAAGCTGAAAAACAGAGATGGGATTATCTAAGAAAGATCGGTAGAGGAGCCTCTTGACTAATGAATGAATTTCTGTGATGTACTGAGCATACTCACAAGGTTTTCGAGAACTAGCAGAAATACTGCCAGCTTAGACTGAAAGGGACAAGGGAGAATGAGATGAAAGAAAGCTGTTAGACTGCCAAAATTCTACAGGTAGAATATAGGCTAACTACCCAGATGCAAATATGCACACCTTTAGTGAAAAAGGAAGAACGACTCCAAGGGCAGAGTCTTAAACCCAGAGTGTAGAGCCTCAGGCCTCAAGGCCAAAAGCCACAGAGTATTATTCCCAGGCCTTGCAACCTAGTAGATTTTGCCCAATTGAATTTTTTTTAACTTTTTAATTTCTATTTTTTGGGGGGCAGCTGGCAGGTACAAGGATCTGAACCCTTGCACTCAGTGTTATAACTCTGCGCTCTAACCAACTGAACTAACCAGTCAGCACCTTCAGCTGAATTTTAAAATTGCTCAGGACCAGTGACTCCGTTCTTCTTTCTCACTTTTGTGATGGGAATGCCTATAGCTATTGTCCTATGCCTGTCCCACCATTGTACCTTTGGAGCAGATAACGTGTCTTCTAGTTTCCCAGGTCTACAAATGGAAAGGAATTTTGAACCAGGAAGGATTATACCCAGAGTTTCACCCACAGGTGATGAAAATAATTTAGATGATGATAAGTTTGAGCTGATGATCCATATACGACATTTTGGATTCTCGGTTGATGCTATAACGTAGGGCTTTGTAGATCAGTGAGATACTTTGATATTATTCCATGTATAATGGAAATCCACAGAATTCCAACCAGCAAAGTGATATGGCCTGATTTACATTTTTAAAAGTCACTAATACTGTGAGGAGGTAAGAGCAGAAGTAGGAAAACCAATTAGAAAACTATTGCAGTGGTCTAGGCAAAAGAGGATAGAGACTCCGACTATGATGGCAGCAGCAGCATGGAAAAAAAATTAAATGGATACAAAATATATTTTTCAGGTAGAAGACAGAACTTACAAATAAATTAAAAGTGGGAGATTAAAAAAATGAGAGAAATATAGGATGATTCTTAAGTTAGGACTTGAGCAGTGGGTAGACAGTTGTATTTATTAGCTGACATGGGGAAGACTGAGGAAGGAACAGGCTCATGTGAGAAAATCAAGACTTGCATTTTAAATATGTCAAGATGTTATTCTAATAGACATCCAGATAGAAATATCAAGTAAGTAGTTTGATAAAAGAGCAAGGAGCTCAAAGACAGCCCAGAGCTGGACCTATACATTCATGTGGCATTTAATACAACATAGCTAGAGAAAACCAGAGGGAAAAGATGGAAAAATGAAGCAAGCCCAGGATGAAAGTCTGGTACATTCGACATTTAGAAGTCTGACAGAGAAGGCAGAGCCAGACGGGGAAAAAGAAATTAAGTATGATATCAGGGATGTCATTTTATCAGAATCACTGATACTAATTACAATTATTCTACTTTACATAACTTTCATATGCTCTACTCTGTGAAAGTCCAGCTTAAAATGCAAAAGCTTTAGCCCTAAGCATTAATTGTGAAAATACTGAAATATCTACGAAACATCCACTAGAATAGGACACTGGGTTGAGTGCTGAGGGCATACATAGATAACAGAGATTAAGATACTCTTCTGTGAAATGGCCACAGTGGGGACACATTTTCTAAAATTCTTAATCACAGAATTAAAATTCTATGGAAAAATGGAAAGAAGTGGGAAAGCTGGACTAACATAGAGAAATCCGGGCAAGGCATACTTTCAGAACTACCTCGATAGGAACGAAAATAGCAATAGAGTATAGCAAGAAGAGCCATACTAAAAAGGTGTATTTAGATCATCACCTATCCTTATCTATGCTATTTTCTCCATTGTAGCTTTCAGTTCCCGTTGTGGCCACAAGGACCTTCTGCACATTTTAGTTTCCTTCCTCCTAGATGCCTCTATTCTTGTCTTGATTCTCTCTTCACCTGACCACAGCATTAATGGCTTTTGATTCCAACTGATCTGTACAGTGTCTTTTGCTGTCCCACCAAAAATGTTTTAGTGGGACAAGTAGTAATTATAAAATTATTTCAAACATTTTTAGTAATTGCGAATTAATATAATATAGTACAAGACTAAAAATGTTTACATATAGGAAGAAAAGAATGTATAAACCCCCCCCCCACCATTTTAGATAAGAGGCACAAATCAACGATGGTTATAGGGTGAGAATCACAATCCTAAATTTGAGATTTCAGGGAACTAACTTTAATTTCCTCCTTTGTGGTACCAGAGGAAAGGTATGCAGATATGCTACACTTTAATAAAGGAAGGAGATTGTTTTAAAATAAACAGCAATTTCAGGCAGTGACACACAGATAAACTAATATGACCATGTCAATGTCACATAAATTCTCTGAAGAAGGATTAAAAATCTTTTTCCAACTCTAAAGCTGAGGCTTTTCAGAGCTTTTAAAGACTTACTGAAAATATACTGACATTTCCCTGGCATACCAACCATACTCATGTATCACAAATACTGACACTGCTCCAAACCTCCTGAGGTGAAATATTAGGGAAGGGAATGCTGCTAGTTGGCCAGACTCAAGAGGGCCAATGAGTTTTCAAGAGAGGTGTAAGGAACAGAAAAGTGCCCCGAATTTAAAAAGAGACAACAGTTGTAAATTTATGAGGATTTCTTTCCCTGACCTCCCCAGGTATACCTTTTCCTTTCTTCACACCATTTTATAGCTTTGTGATTACTTCTAAGGAGCTGTGGGGACTCCCAAGGCTCTCCTGATTCTTCCAAATCTAATGAATACCTGATTCCTTGCCTGCCATCTGATAACTGTATTACCTTTCCTGGGACCACCTTGTTGAACCACCCAGTTGTCAGGTGGCTCCTTCTAAGGAAGCATACACAGTTGCTGATGTCAAAGGATGTTGTGGTCTTTGGACATGTTCCCGATTTGAATTTCAACCAACTCCTCACATCTCTCTGATGGGGTACAGTAATAGAACAGAAGTCAATGGGAGATCAGCACGCACTCAGATTCCAGACTCTGAAAGGGAACAAAAATCAAACCCTCCATTCTTCGCCTCTTCACCATGTCTAACAACCAATACGCTAGAAACCTGGCTTTATCAGCCCATCAAAACGAAATATAAAGTAACAACTCTCAATAACCACATAATAAGCAATATGCACTTTATTGATGCCTAAGTCTACAACACAAATAACAAATATTAATATTTATTAAATTTTATGCTTTGTAAATTCAAATTATCTGCCATCTTACTAAAATTTATTATACATTATGAAGTGTTCATTTAGTATTTAAATATCCATGCAGAAAAATAACTTACCTTTTCTAATACAGATAAGTTCATGTACTCCACAGGTTCTCTCTCCACCTGTCAAAAAAAGATGTTTACTAGAAATTAAAATCACAGAAAATAGCTTAAGTTTGACTCTTTCGAACATTTTAAATAAGCACCTAGAAATGACCTCAGAAAACAGTTTCCTCATTTTTCTTTTTAAACTTAACTAATGAATATGATACCCCGATCTTCAGAATTTTCATCAACAGCCCAGAAATTAATATCTTACAAAGTCTGGGAATGAAGAAGTTTTATTCAAGTATGTTAGTATGGATGGCAAGCTTCTTGAGAAATCATTATCACCATTTCCCAGACACCTCTTCACATTGTCCAGAAGAAAACAGAACAAGGGAGGACCCACTTCTGTATCTGAGCTTTAACATATACAGCTATGTTATTATTGAAAGGTCAACCCTATAAAGGCACTATTTACATTTTATCACATACACTCATATTGCAAAAAATGAAACATGACCCTTTCCCCATTCTTCAGCAACACGCTCTTATAAATTTCAGATAAATTTAATAGATAATATGATGATAAAAACTAACAAATTTGGCCAAAAAATTACTTTCATTACTCTTTTTGGGAGGGAAGAGCCCTTTTTTACTGCTTCACTTTTTAAAAATCTCTACTTATTGGGCAGGAAAATTCAAATATAGAAAAGTACACAAATCTATAAAAGGTTCATGCAATTAATTATCACAAAGCAAGCATCTGAGTTACTACAAACCAAGGCAAGAAACAGAACCTTTGCCAGCATCCCAGAAGGCACTACCCTATTGCCCAAAAGTAACCACACTCTTAAGTTCTAATAATACAGCTTAATTTTGTCTGTTTATAAAATTTATATAAATGGAATCCTCTGAGTGGGCATTTCTGAGTATTGCTTCTTTCAATATTATATTTGCAACATTAATCCATTTTATTATTTGTGATTATGGTTCATTCCTTTTCATTGCTGTATAGAATTCCACTGTGTATAAATATACACATATATACACATATACACACACAGATGAATTTCAATTTTACTGTTTATAAACAGTTGGATTGGTTTGAGTTTGGGTTTGTTATAAATTATTTTGCTATGAACCTTTTAATATATGTCTCTTTGCTGTCCACATGCATGCCTTTCTCCTGGATGTAGACCCAGAAGAATAGCTGGGTTATGGGGTAAGTCTATGTTTAACTTTAAAAGATAATGGCAAATGGTGGGATGGATAAAAAAAATGTGGTACCTACATACAATGGAATACCATACAGTCTTAAAAAGAAAGAAGAAAATTCTGTCATTTGCAACAATGTGCATGAACCTGGAGGACATTATGTTAAATGAAATAAGCCAAGCACAGAAAGATAAACATGTACCACATGGTCTTACTTATATGTGGAATCTAAAAACGCTGAACTCGGCAGTCAGAGTCTCATTTGTAATCAGGGAAATTCAAAATAAAACCACAGGGAAATATCATTTTACTCTCATCAGAATGGCAAAAATTAGAGACTGATAATACCAACTGTTGGCAAGAATGTGGAGTAACAGTGACTTCCATATCTTGCTGGTGGGAATGTTAATTAGTACAACCACTTTGGGTTAAGAGTTTGGTATTATCAGGCAAAATAGAAGTGCCTGCAACTTCCGACCAAGATGGCAGAAGAGATGGTCCTCAGCATCACTTCTTCCCACAAATCAACCAATTTACAACTATTAAAAAGCAACGACAGCCAAGCTGGGGCCGCTAGAGCTCAGGGGAAGAGGAGGGGAGACCTACGGAGTGCATGAGGGCAGGAGAAGTAATGATGAGAGAAAGAAAGAACCACTCCAAACATTTTGAGACCTGGCCACTTCAAGGCTGGCCCTGGTGAGCACATGGAAGAAGAGCTGACAAAAGCCACAGCTGTGCCCTTTGCATGAAGTTGCTTGGAGGCCACAGGGGATTCCCCCAGGCCAGCAAGACCACTAACAAGGTTCCTGTGAAATCACATAGGAGCGAGGGGCCACACACAACTGAAAAAAGGAGCCACTCAGAGGCCAGTGAGTCTTTGCAAGGGACTGGAACATGGCCCATCCCATGGAGTGTTTGGAGTGTGGGCAGTGGGAGACAGGCCACCGGGAGAACAACGGGCCACAGCAAGGACAGCTGATCTGTCCTCCAATCAGTGCAGGACAACTCAGTGGAGACTGGTCAGGGATACAGATCTGCATGGGGTGCAGTTGGCTGAAAACTCAGGCCCAGATCAGAGTTTCCACACAACCCAGGTGTACTGGACCTCACAAGACCCAGAACTGCTTGCAAGGTCAATCATTAAGACCTGAGCAGCACAAAAAGCCTTCCCCAGGGAATCGGAAGCAGAGCAGCAATTCAGCTCAACTGCAGGGCTCAAGTGATGGCAGGAAGTTCCCCCATTTTAGAAGTAAGCAAAAGACAACAAATTAGTTCCATTACAGAGTTTAAGTGGTGGGAACAGCGAATAATCCAACACAAACTGAAAGGAAAAAGAAAAAAACAACAGATCAGAGACAAAGTTCTGATATTAACCAGTAAAAGCCTATAACACCACCAAAGAACACCTATAAAACCTAGAAGGACCAGAAGCCCCCCAGGCTCCCAAGCCGGGGTGGGGGCTGAGGACTTCAGCCACAACCCCCTGAAGCCCTCTGCCCCCATCCCTCTGAAGTCTGCATCCAGCCCAGCAATGACTGAGCCACTGCTGGAAGCTCCCTAAGCTCCCCTACCAGAATGAGACAGGTGCCATGGGCCACAATGATCCCCACGTCCTCCTTCTCTCACCCTATCCCTCTCCACTTTCCCCCTCCCCCAACTGCTCCACAACCACATCTTAGAATGTAAAATAATAATAATAGTAAATAAGTTTAAACTAATTAATTAATTAAATAGAAACGTTGAACTCATAGATGTGCATGGTAGAATAGTGGTTACCAGTGGTGAGCATGGAGGTGAGTGGGGGAGACAGGAAAAAGTGAGATGTTGGTTGAAGGATACAGTTTCAGTTTAACAGGAGGAAGAAGTTTTAGTTACCTGTTGCAAAGCGTGGCAACCGTAGTTAATAATAATTGTATATTTGAAATTATTGTATAATTGAAATACTATTGAATATTTCAAAATTGCTAAAAGAGTAGATTTTAAATGTCTTTACCACAAAAAAATGATGAGTAGGATACATTAATTAGCTTCATGTAACCATTCCACAATGTATGCAGCTATTAAAACGTCACATGTACCCTGTATATACTTTGATTATTCTTAAGAATAATTTTATTTATTAGTTACTATATAAACATATATTTCCTTCACTCAGAAACATAATGCCATGACTTTAATGCAAGGGAAATAAAATTTTGTAGTGTTCTGTATATATATGAACTTGCAATTATGCTCTGAATACTCTGAAACTTTGCATAATAAAAACATTAAATAATCTAATCATTTTAGTTCATCATAGAAGCTTATTATGAATAGGTTAGTTATAAGAAATTTCTATTTCTTACGCCAATAACATGAGAAATAAAACCCTTGATATCCAGCTTTCAAAAAAGTAGGTCACCTGGGAAGCAAGCTAAAAGACTAGAAAAAAGTATTTTTATTATTAAAGTAGGTTAGGTCTTATTCTAACTTGGTTGCAACAATGCTACTGCTTCTTTATTATCAAAAACACAGATTAATTACTGACTATCAGGAAGACAGGCTTAGCAAAAAGAAACACCTAACTTAAGGTTTCGATTATAAAAGAATTATTATTCAGCAAAACCCCAGGGTAAAATACAGTATTAACTGGAATATTACCAATGAGCAACCACAGATCACTTACTGAAGGGCTAGAATGAAATATGACTGTATATTTGTTATCTTTAAAATTGAAGAGACACTAGTCAAATGGCTGGATATTTACCAATTTTTTTTTTTTTTGTCCTTTTTGAGACCGGCCGCACCGCGGTCAGCCTGTGAGCACACTGGCCATCCCTATATAGGATCCGAACCCGCAGAGGAAGCGCCACTCCCGAGTGCGCCACGGGCTCGGCCCTAACCAAATTATAAGAAGAAACTATTTCAAGCCATTACAAGAATCATGCAATAACAATAACATAACTATAATGTATACTGAGGCCTATGATGTTTTCATGGGTTTCTTAGAAATATTTCTTCTATATAGTCATTAAGGCACATTCTTTAGAATTATATGTATAATTTAGTTTGAGTTATATACTTAATTCATGTAACCAATTTGTACTTTTAAAAGCCTATAATTAAAACTAAACTCTCTCCCCATTTAATATAAGTTGATTAGGTTTTACCATATACATAGAATCCTAAATATAACAGCATAGTTTTTACAAGGCTTAGTATTAACAGCAACAACCAAAACTATTATACTCTAAGACTTTTTTCAGAACTGCAGAGTGACAATGAAAGTTCACTCTTACTTATAAAATCATTCAATTTATCTATATCAAATCAAAGAACTTCATAAATAAAAAAAGCTAGTCAATTACTAATATTCTAAATTTATTTAAAATTTTTTAAGTAAAATTTAAATCAGTTGATAATTGTCAAATTTGTCAAAATACTCACAAAAATCACACAACTAGAAAAAGCGAGTAAGATTTGTGTTCTACTGTTTCTTGATATTTGTCCCCAAAATTCTAACCAACAAATAACATTTCATTGATGTACATGTGAAATTATTATTGAGCAATCAGTATTGTTACTACTAAAATGAAAAAAGTGTTAAGGATAAATAAAATCCCAGGCAATAAAGTAAAATTCAAAAAATAAAACCCCTGTTTTTACACAAAAAAGTTAAATAAATGTTATTATATTATTGGAGACTGAAGTTCAATATTCCTTTTGTCTCCAATCTTTCCTAAGACCAGGAACAGTGAAAGAAAAAAATATGCATTCTAGATGTTAAATGCATATGATTTAATGCATATGTTTATTTGAAAGTCCAAAAGCTTAATAAATAGTTTTTCAATCAGAAAGATGGTGAACTCTGTACATATTTTATGCCTTATTTTATCTCTAAAAATAAATCTTCATAGTTTTCAAAATAAATGTCAAATTTGTAAGCAAAAGGAAAGACACTGCAGGCCTTGGTTCAGATATGGTAATAATCCAAAAAGTAGTTTACTGATTTTAATAGTATAATGCACAAGAGAGAATGATTAAAGTAGCAATTAGTCAGCATCTTTAGAAAGATATGAATCTTCTTGGAGTCGGCCTGTGGCTCACTCGGGAGAGTGTGGTGCTGATAACACCAAGGCCACGGGTTCAGATCCCATACAGGGATGGCTGGTTTGCTCACTGGTGGTGCTGACAACACCAAGNTAACATGAGAAATAAAACCCTTGATATCCAGCTTTCAAAAAAGTAGGTCACCTGGGAAGCAAGCTAAAAGACTAGAAAAAAGTATTTTTATTATTAAAGTAGGTTAGGTCTTATTCTAACTTGGTTGCAACAATGCTACTGCTTCTTTATTATCAAAAACACAGATTAATTACTGACTATCAGGAAGACAGGCTTAGCAAAAAGAAACACCTAACTTAAGGTTTCGATTATAAAAGAATTATTATTCAGCAAAACCCCAGGGTAAAATACAGTATTAACTGGAATATTACCAATGAGCAACCACAGATCACTTACTGAAGGGCTAGAATGAAATATGACTGTATATTTGTTATCTTTAAAATTGAAGAGACACTAGTCAAATGGCTGGATATTTACCAATTTTTTTTTTTTTTGTCCTTTTTGAGACCGGCCGCACCGTGGTCAGCCTGTGAGCACACTGGCCATCCCTATATAGGATCTGAACCCGCAGAGGAAGCGCCACTCCCGAGTGCGCCACGGGCTCGGCCCTAACCAAATTATAAGAAGAAACTATTTCAAGCCATTACAAGAATCATGCAATAACAATAACATAACTATAATGTATACTGAGGCCTATGATGTTTTCATGGGTTTCTTAGAAATATTTCTTCTATATAGTCATTAAGGCACATTCTTTAGAATTATATGTATAATTTAGTTTGAGTTATATACTTAATTCATGTAACCAATTTGTACTTTTAAAAGCCTATAATTAAAACTAAACTCTCTCCCCATTTAATATAAGTTGATTAGGTTTTACCATATACATAGAATCCTAAATATAACAGCATAGTTTTTACAAGGCTTAGTATTAACAGCAACAACCAAAACTATTATACTCTAAGACTTTTTTCAGAACTGCAGAGTGACAATGAAAGTTCACTCTTACTTATAAAATCATTCAATTTATCTATATCAAATCAAAGAACTTCATAAATAAAAAAAGCTAGTCAATTACTAATATTCTAAATTTATTTAAAATTTTTTAAGTAAAATTTAAATCAGTTGATAATTGTCAAATTTGTCAAAATACTCACAAAAATCACACAACTAGAAAAAGCGAGTAAGATTTGTGTTCTACTGTTTCTTGATATTTGTCCCCAAAATTCTAACCAACAAATAACATTTCATTGATGTACATGTGAAATTATTATTGAGCAATCAGTATTGTTACTACTAAAATGAAAAAAGTGTTAAGGATAAATAAAATCCCAGGCAATAAAGTAAAATTCAAAAAATAAAACCCCTGTTTTTACACAAAAAAGTTAAATAAATGTTATTATATTATTGGAGACTGAAGTTCAATATTCCTTTTGTCTCCAATCTTTCCTAAGACCAGGAACAGTGAAAGAAAAAAATATGCATTCTAGATGTTAAATGCATATGATTTAATGCATATGTTTATTTGAAAGTCCAAAAGCTTAATAAATAGTTTTTCAATCAGAAAGATGGTGAACTCTGTACATATTTTATGCCTTATTTTATCTCTAAAAATAAATCTTCATAGTTTTCAAAATAAATGTCAAATTTGTAAGCAAAAGGAAAGACACTGCAGGCCTTGGTTCAGATATGGTAATAATCCAAAAAGTAGTTTACTGATTTTAATAGTATAATGCACAAGAGAGAATGATTAAAGTAGCAATTAGTCAGCATCTTTAGAAAGATATGAATCTTCTTGGAGTCGGCCTGTGGCTCACTCGGGAGAGTGTGGTGCTGATAACACCAAGGCCACGGGTTCAGATCCCATATAGGGATGGCTGGTTTGCTCACTGGTGGTGCTGACAACACCAAACTCGGGAGAGTGTGGTGCTGATAACACCAAGGCCACGGGTTCAGATCCCATACAGGGATGGCTGGTTTGCTCACTGGTGGTGCTGACAACACCAAATCAAGGGTTAAGATCCCCTTACCAGTCATCTTAAAAAAAGAAAGAAAGAAAGATATGAATCTTCCACTACCATGAATAATCATCCCCCAAATGAACTCTTGTACAAATACAACTTTTCACACATCAAATTTACTTCAAAAAAATGAAGTCTTGGAGACCATGTTAGAATAACAGAACATAAGAAGAGACTAGAACTCAGAAATAAAGTTGTCTAGCTCATTATTTTATAAATAAGCAAACAGAGGCATAAAGGTCAAAGTTACCCAGGGTCACAAGTTAACTGTAAGAGGGGAAAAATTGAGCATTATGTTTAATATAGTTAAGAAAGGAAAAATTGATTTTTCTTTATTTTTATGAAAGAAGATGAAAATTATGAAATTGTTTTCTAATGCTTTAAGGCAATTTAAATACAAGTGAGTTTCCCTACAACTTTACTTGGAGATTATCTTAGCATTGCTGTTGAAATAATCACCTCAGCAACATAGAAAGGAAAAATAGAAAATGACAAGCTTAGTCAACGTTACCATCTTCTCCCTCAGGCAAATCCATGTAGGAGCGTAATGTAAACTGGCATAATCCTCTACAATTAGCGTTAAGTAAGGAGTGTCAGAGAAAATAGATGTGTGTGGGCACATACACAAATGTGCTGTGATTACGTGCATGTATGTGTCTGTGTATGAATGTACACATACTTGTGAATGTGCCTGGGGACTGGGAACTTTTTCAAAAAAAGCAAGAGGGGAATCATTATAAAATATGTACTTTTCCACATGTTTACAGAAGGAAAATATGTAGCAATGATATAATCCCATCAAAATACATCCAGGTATACAAAAATGGAAATAAACACAAAAATTTAGTTCCTTCAAAATGGATCTAAGAGTCCTTTCCAAAATTCACTTTATTTTGTTTATCATGTTTATTCTAAAGATTCTTCTCTAAAGCACATTCATGAAAAAAGTCATAGCCTTCCTTTTATTTATTTATTTATTTTCATTGAAGTAAAATTGATTACACATATTTTGGTGGTACAGTGTTGTCTACCATCATAAATTAACATGTAGCTTACACTTATAAACTCTGTCATAGCTAATTCTTATGCAGACACCTATACAATACATAAAAAACATGAAACTTTAAATATTTTATATTAATGCTGCCAACTCCCCCCAACCAACTTAACCCATTTAGACCAGTTACTAACCTCCAGACACTTTTTACTTTTATCCCTAATTAAGCCATTAATTCAAGGAAAAATACCAACTTTGGTCCCTAATTTAAAACACAGTGTTGTAGAAAGATCATAGTTTCCGAACACAGCAAGACTTCACCTCTAAAGTCAGCATCACCTAGTATTGTCTTTTCAAACCCTGTGCTTGTTACTTAATCTTTGGAGTAAGACAAAATAATAGTTAAAGTCATTTGTAAAGTAGTAATAAAAATAACTCCATGACAGAAAATAGCTTTCATCTCGTATACTAATTCTAGTGGGTTAGTAAAGCTGTTGGAGTTGGGGTGGGGGGGTAGAGTTGCCAAGGATTCTGAAGCCAAGTACACAACTGGTAGGAAAAAAAGATGACAACACAACAGACTGTTACAGTCTAGAGAGAGAGAGGTGGTGCAGTCCATGACTGAGGTAATGGGTATATGATGGCTGGCCCATAGCAGCACCCAAGAGATGTTAATTCTCTTTACATTCCTTACAAGTAGAATACAAAATTTAAAGAAAACTTTAGATTAGACCCTAAAAACACAGAAGACTCTCATATAACGTTTCTTCTCTTTTATAGTATCAGTTATCATTGAATTTCAAACACTTTCCATGCAAATATTCCAAAATAAATGTTAATCTCATATTTGTCCTCTTTTAAAATTTTTTCTTAATAAAAACCCTTCAGGCCTCCAACCCGAATTGGAATCCTCCCAAATTGGAATTCCTTTACTTTTTGTTGTTGCTATGCAATTACTGCAGAGTTAAAACAGTATGAACAAGTCCTTTCCATACTTTTACAAACAGATTTCATCTATAATATTCCTATCCAATAGCAGCCCAAACATTGACACACAAACTCACCATCACTCCAGCAGCACACAGAATAACCAACTACATCTCTTCACAACATCTTAGAGCAATTTATCATTTGCAAAGCATGCTAAATACAGTAGCTCATATGGTCCACATAAGTTCCTATGCATTTATTCAATAATTTTTTCTAAGAGGCATACATTTTATCATCTAATTAAATTTATTATTTGCAAATTAATGCATTTTTCCAACTTTTGAGGCACTTTTTAATTCAGCTTGTTTAGTTAACTATGTCTTTGACTGTTAGCTCATTCACATAATACAATAAAACCTTGATTAAGTATGTGCTCACCAAAAGTGTTCTACTTAAAGTTTCTAGTTAACTGAGAACCTTTTTGTTTTGACTACTGCATCAGATATTTTTTATTTAATGTTTAGACAAAATTATTTTCTCAACATACAAACGAAGGTAAACATCATAAATTGAATTTAAAGTAGAGTGATAAGGAACAAATCTGACACACAAAGATTAACATCTTTAATGCATAAAGAACTCTTAAAAAAGAATTAGAGGGCCGAGCCAGTGGCGCACTAGGGAGGATGCGGCACTGGGAGCGCAGCAGCGCTCCCGCCGCGTGTTCGGATCCTATATAGGGATGACCGGTTCGCTCACAGTGCTCACTGGCTGAGCGCGGTGCAGCCGGTCTCAAAAAGGACCTAAAAAAAAAAGAATTAGAAAAATCTTAACAGAAATTTGGTGAAGGACATGAGCAGACAAGTCACATATCCAAAAGAAACACAAGTGGCTAATAAATACATTCTAAGATGTTCATAGGTATGAAAATTAGAACAGAAAAAGGACATTTTTCATTTCTCAAATTGAAAAAATATGATACTGTATGATACTGGTGCTATGACAGAAACAACATCAAAATCTTCCAGTATATGTATAAATTGGTAAAACTTTTTTGATAGACAAATTGTACTCATGAATGGAAGTCTTTAAAATGTTCACACACTTTCAATTATCTTACTTCTTGAAACTATGAGCAAATATCCAAAAAAATTTTTTTAAATGTGGAAAGCAGTTATATAAAGGTAAAAAATTAGGAATACGCTGAATGTCCAACAATATGAGAATGGCATAAATTATGGACCTCCATAAAATGTAATACAAGGCAGTTATTAAAATCATAATTTTGAAGAGTATTTAAGACAAATTTTCAATATGTAATAATAAGTGAAAAAGCAGTATGAAAAACTGCTCTAAAAATAACCAGGCATATTTAAACTCCATATGTACATCCAAAAATAGACTGAAAAAATATTTTTAAAAAAAATTTTTTTGGCTAAAAGGGAAATTTATTTACTGTAAAAGCATGCAATCATAAAAAAAGAGAAAGATCTCAAATCAACAATCATCTTTGCACCTTAGGAAACTGGAAAATGAACACAGATAAAAAAAATAGAAAAAATAGAGAAAAATCAATGAAACCAAAAGTTGGTACTTTGACAATATCCACAAAATTGACAAATCTTTACCTAGATGGACTAAGAAAAAAGAGAGAAGACTCAGATAACTAAAATCAGAAATGAAAGAGGTCATTACAACTAAATTTACAGAAATCAAAAGGGTTATAAGAGAACACTATGAATATATTGTTGGTAAACAAATTAGATCATCTAGATGAAATGAATAAATTCCTAGAAACACACCACATACCAAGACTGAATTATGAAAAAATGGAAATTTTGAACAGAACTATAGCTAGTAAGATGAGTGATTGCTGTTTTTCAGATTCCAGATACAAGACTCCCTTGAGGATTTCTTGCAGGGGTGGTTGTATGGTGGTGAACTCCCGCAGTTCTTGTTTGTCCAGAAAATACACCACTTCTCCTTCATTTCTGAAGGACAGCCTTGGTGGGTACAGTATTCTTGGCTGGCAGTTTTTTCCTTCAGTATTTTGAATATATCATCCCATTTTCTTCTGGCCTGCAGAGTTTCTGCTGAGAAGTCTGCTGTTTGTCTAATAGGTGCTCCCTTGTAGGTGACTTGACACTTTTCTCTTGCTTCAAGATTCTGTCTTCATCTTTGAACTTTGCCAGTTTGACTATAATGTGTCTTGGAGAGGATCTTTTGGGGTTGAATCTGATTGGGGATCTTTGAGCCTCCTGGATCTGAAGGTCCATGTGTCTCCCTTTACCTGGGAACTTTTCCATCATTATTTTATTGAATAGGTTTTCCATGTATTTTACTTTTTCTTCCCCTTCTGAAATACCTGTGATTCAAATGTTTGTGTGCTTAAGGTTGTCTTCTAGTTCTCTTAGATTTTCTTAATTTTTAAATTTTTTTCCTTTTTTTTTGTCTGCCTGGGTTATTTTGAGAAGTCTGTCTTCAAGATCAGAAATTCTTTCATCTGCTTGTTCTAGCCTGTTGCTTAAGCTATTGATTGCATTTTTTATTTCATTGAGTGAATCAGTTCCATGAGCTCTGCTACACTATTTTTTAAGGTATTAACATCTTTGTAAATTTCCACCTTTATATCCTGGATTTTTTTTTCTCATTTCATTATGTTGTCTGAGACTTCTCATATCTCATCGAATTTCCTTAAGGGTGTTGCTTGGAATTCCTTTTCAGCCTTTTCAAGGGTTCCCTGCTCTACAGAGTCTGGTATTTGAGAATTACTGTATTCTTTTGGTGGTGTCAAATTTCCTTAGGTTTTCATATTTCTGGTATCTATACAGTGATGTCTGGTCATCTGGTAGAGCAGTTGCTTCTTCTATTACTCCAGAGTAGGTTTTGAGGAGAGAGAGGTCCTCTTCTTTTTCCAGTCTCCACTGGTGACTCTCCTTGTGTCAACGCAGACAAGTGTCTGATGGGCCACCTGCACGGTGGCTGTGGCTACTGCTGTGGCATCAAGCTGCTTTTGTGGCAGCCATGACTGTGGCAGTGGCTGTGGTGGGCCACTTGCACAGAAGTGGTGTTTTTGTAGTGCTCCTTGCCTGTTTCCAGGCAGGGGATGCTGCCCTCAGCTCCTACCTACGACCTCGGGCATACTCTGCTGATTGCCTGCTTCCGGACAGAGGAGGCAACTGCCCTTGGCTCCTGCCTAGTACCCCAGGTGTGCTTTCCAGATCAGATCATTTTTTAAAGCAACTAATGTGCATTACTGCATTAGTAAGTTCAGAATACTGAAGATAATTTAATATTTCATTAAAATCTTCTACCTCATGATGACTCAAAATATTATTTCAAATATTGATTCTAATATAGTCCTTAAAATGTGAAAATTAAAAATTGTTCTGAATAGAGGTATGGCTCTTGGAAGTTTGTAAGTCACTATTTCCTCCTTCTAAAAAATGGTAAATCAAGGTTCCAGCTTGTTTCAATTAAGAAATACATTTCAAATATGCATATAATCATTTACTCAAAAGCTTGAAATGATTTATTTGTAGTAGTTTGTTCAATCTTACATTGACCATATATAGTCACTTTCACATAAGGTATTAACCAGTATATGGTTCTCTCTGCTTTCTCCATTCCCATATTCTGTTGCATTATTGACAATACCTTAAAACAACAAAAAATTAAATACAACTATATCTCATGTCCCCTACTTGTTCCAATTTTGTCGGAGTGAGAAAAGAAACCTTGAATAAACTGTAAATTATTCAAAAGTTCTTCCAGAGGTCTCTGAACAAATATACCTAAATATACGAACATGTCTTAAGTTTCTGTAAAACAATAAAAGTATTTTCCCTGCCATTGGTCGAAGTATCCCTTTTAAGAATATCGCTGATTTAAATGAACTGTAATTCTGCCAAAAATAAACTGTTCAATAAATTACCTCACTCTGCACAGATGGATAGGTGTGATATTCTAATTATATTATCCCTTATATATATAGTAATGATACCTAACAATAACATAGAAAGCTGGAAAGGGATGTGATGTTCTCCCTCAAGGATAATAATATAACATGTTTTTATTGGATTTCTTAACTTAATATTTCGAATGGCCTTTGAAAGTCTAAATTTTGCCTTAGAAATCTTAGGGCCAAACAAACCTTACAAACATCTCCAAATTCTACTGATGACTTAGAAAATGTATGTGAGAGCCGGCCCATGGCTCACTCGGGAGAGTGTGGTGCTGATAACACCAAGGCCACGGGTTCGGATCCTACATAGGGATGGCCGGTTAGCTCACTGGGTTAGCGTGGTGCTGACAACACCAAGTCAAGGGTTAAGATACCCTTACCGGTCATCTTTAATAAAAAAAAAAAAAAAGAAAGAAAATGTATGTGAAAGTGTGTGGCAAACTATAAGGTACACTATGAATAAAAAGGATATATATATAAACATACATGCAGACACAGATTCTCTCTAGTATAACCTTCTTCCACAATTTTTAAAAATGCTGCTCAGAGAGGTTAAGAAATTAAAGTTAATATAGCAAATTAACAATAAAGGTGTTTAATATTTACTTTAGCAAAATATTTTGCAAAGTCTTCTGATATTCTTATGGAAGATACAGAAAAATGTGGACCGGATGAAAGAAGGGCATGGACCACAGCACTAAGGACTAGCTTTATCCTAAGGTTTTAAATAATCCAGATTTGCATTTCATAAAGATAACCAGCATTAGTTTGGAAAATAAAATGAAATGAAATTTAAGTCTGGAGTAAAAGAAGTCATGAAACGAATGCAAGTCTCTTAATAAAAGATAAGTGCATTAACTAAAGTATAAGCACTAAGCATCATAAATTAATTTGAGACGTAGACTTGGCAGGAGTTAGTGATCAACAGGATGTAGGAAGTGAATTATAAGACAGGTTGATGTCCAGGTTTCTAATTTGGATGTTATTTCAAAAATGCTATTCAGATGGTAAATTTGCAAGGAGTAGGGGAGTATGGAGGCTGGATTTGGTGGCTGCGATGACAACTTTAGTTTAGGACACTCTAAATGTCCTAAGGTAAATATTTTGGATTGTTGTAGGACATCCAATTGGAGGTATCTAGCTACTACTTTGAAATAAGTCAGCAAAATTCTGTGTTAGAGATATGTATCTGGGCAATGCACATAACTCATGAAGATAATATACAGAATTTGATGAAACGATTCAAGAAATATGAGTTGAATACATACTATATTCATGTAGTATACAAAATCTAAGGGGAACAAAAATGAATGACATTAGCCTCTTAGAATTTACAGTCCAACTGGGAAAACAGATTTGTAAACAAGTGATTACAAGATTGTTCAGTGTGTGCAATTACAGCAATATGTATAAATTAGAGAATGGCAATGGAGTTTAGAATGGAAACAGGAAGAACATTAGGTCAAGCAGATGAAGAGAAGACTGAGAAGTATGTAGCCAAGAGAGAAGAAAATTTCAAACAACAGGAAATGGTCAACAACGTCAGATTGACAGAGGTCAATACTAGAAGCGTTAATATGCTAGATGACAATTACAAGCTCACATAAAAATGAAATCAAAAGGTAATACAAATCTTTCCATGAACTTTTGAAGATCCCTCATACACATCTTGATGGGCTAGGTAGAACAGTGATTCGCAATCTGGTTATTACCAGACTGATAGGGTAACAATAACAATCTGTAAGCTACTCTTAACATTTCAAAATGCCTTTAAAAAATCTTACCTTTAACCAAGATAGGGCTAACTTCTTCACCTCTCACTGGCATTATATTAGCTCAGTACGGTTAATACCATCATCTTATATTTGTCTGAAATTCTAATTAGCAGTTATATGTGTGATTGATAAAGAAATGAATGATTACTTAGAAATAATTTTGTGTTGTAAGAGTTTTACATAGAAGAGGAAATAAAAGTAATCTTTCGTACTTAAAAGTCTGGATTCAAGGACTAAAACCTTGGGCCAGAGCTAATAAGAGCATGCTTGGCAAATATAAATGACCTGGTCTTCAATTCAAAACACTGGTCAGTTATGCAAGGGATTGCAGACACATGACTTGAGAGTAGTCCAGGTAAAAAACTCTGTAGTTTTGGCTGATTACAGTCTCACTCTGAGCCAACATGAAGCTCCAAAAGGCTATTCTAATATTAATCTACATAATAGGATTGTGCAAAAGTCAAGGAGTAGTATAATAGTTTTAATGCATGCTATTCAATAGTATACCACTGGAATGGAAAGGCCTACTACTATATTCCAAATTTTAAAACATACAAGTACAGATCATCCAGAGAAAAGAACTGGATATTTTTTCTAAAACAGAAAACAGTCTAGAGTTGTTTTCAAATGGTAGAAGAAATGTCATGTACACAGACAATAGTTGGTTTTAAATTTATTTACTACAGAAAGCAGAACTAGGATAGATAAATAGAAGTTACCGAATGGCAGATTTTTGGCCAAATACCAAGACCTTATGAATATAAGAATTATTGCCTCAAAAACAGTGTTTAACTCATCATCACTGAATGTTTTTGTACGAAGGAAGAATGACCCATCTCTTTATGCTCACCCTGTACTGTAACTGCATGTTTAGAATTATCTGTATCCCCCACTAAAACATGAACTCTTTGAGGAAAGGAATATGGTCTTATCCACCTTTATGGACCCATGGAGTCCAGCACAAAACACTGTGTACAGCTAGTGTACAATAAGCATCTACTGAATTAACAAGTGAATGAAGCAATGTGATGTTTTAAGAACCACTTCATTGAGAAGAATGGTGGAGGAGATGCCTTCTTGGGACTCTAAAACTCTAAGATGCTCCTAGTACAAAGTCCTCACCCAGAGCTCATTTTACTCTGTAACACAGCCTGAGGTTGGTGTGTATAAAGAATCTGCTTCAGTGTATGATAACCAGCACAGTTAGACTAACTTGACCTGACATCTGTATTTAAAATGCTAATATAAACTATAGTTTCTTGCCAAACTAGAAAATACTTAATTCCTAATCTTTACGTTATGAAACCTTAAACAAATGCTTACATGTGAAAATATTTATGAGAGTATCTCAAACACAGAAGAACCTCTAGAATATAAGGATTTTAAGAATCTTGTTCTTTAAACACACAAGTAGCAGGCAAAGTAAAAAGCCATCAGTTGACACAGAAAATAAATCAGTAACATTTAACTGCCAGAGGGACGAATACAAGAACTATAAAAAAGGAAAAACTGAAAAACATTTGAAGAAATTACAAGTTATAGGATCATATGTGAATATCTGGTAATTCTTCCTCACATTCTGCCTAAACCTCTTTACCTTTACCACTTCACAGGAAATGTTACCACAAATTCGTTGGGAAAATAAAGTAAATCAATGCGTGGTGAGGAAAAGAGGCTGGAAAGTACTGCTCTGGATAACAGGAATATCAGAGATCATAGGTTGGTCTTATTCCCCATCATCGTGGCTAAAAAAGGATCTGACAAAAAGAACCACCAGAGATGTATGCTATGACTGGTCACCTAAGTGGTAAGCACTTTGAAAAGTTTTACTTAGGAGGAACACACATTAAGTTTAGACAAATAATCACATAGCTCCAGGTACTATCTTGCACATCTGTACAGATGAATGTACACACACATACACACACAGGGAAATTCTACAAATTACTTTCACTGTTTGAGTTGATCTAAGAGTGACACGGGAGCGGGAAGATGCTGTAGCCTTTCAAATAAGCATTCTAGACCTGTGATGTTAACTTTCACAACATCATCCTTAAAAACGAGGCAAAATATAGACACTCCTTCACAGTTGCATGTTTCTGGAACAAAGAAAAACGCACTTTAGTTCCAACTACTTCATGCAGAAACTTAATTTGTATTAAGCTACTTTTTTTGAAAATACGAATGTTGGCACTATAATACTTAATAGACTGATTTTTGCATGTTTCTAAGAGTGTACGCTTGTTATAAACACATATTCACTTCTCTTTCATAGAGGAAAGTAGTTTTGAATATTGGGGAAAAAAACCACTTGAGGAGGAAATTAATCCGAATTGCCTGGTCCCCTACAACAGCAAGCAGAAGGGGAATGGACGGAGAGTGCCACCCAGCATCAGCCCCAGAGCAGGGACGGGGAAGGGTAACGACCGCTGGACACTCAGTATGGCAGGAAGGCGAGCACAGCGGGGGGAGAGAAGGGGGTGCAGCTGAGCCCCACACCGCCCCTCGCTCCTGCCAGCCGGTCCGCGGGGTCCGCGGGGTCCGCG